>NW_024423786.1:13602541-13624258 GCF_017311325.1 Ursus maritimus
TCATTCATTCATTCATTCACTCATTCATTCATTCATTGCCAGGTACTGTACTTGGCCCTGGTGCCACAGCGGTGAACCCAGCAGACAAGATCCCCCTCTCCCAGAACAGGTACCCCGGCCGAGTCTCCCACTCCGCATATCCACCTTGACTCGTTCTCAAGGGTCCCGGGACGGATTTTCCACCAGTCCTGGGTGCGTGGCTCCGCTCCCGTGGTTGGATGTTTCTACATCACCCCAGCCTGCCAAGGCAGGGGCTCCTACCGCGGGAGGTGGTCGCGACAGGGCCCGGGGAAACGCGGAGTCGGGGACTGCCCACACCCCTCTTCACGCAACACAAAGGGCACTCGCTGGCAAACTTTCCTTGCTCCTACCCCCTTGCTCCGAGCGGGGAACTCAGCACCAGCTCGGTTCCTGGAGCGGACGGAAGCTTCCCTGACATTTCGGCATCCCTAGCAAGCCTCCTGAGGCTGCTACTCCTGGACTCAAAAAACATGTAGGGTGAGGTCTTTTCCCCATTTACGCTGTCCGACAATTGAGTAGATTCTTCTGAATGCTCTGACTTCATTACACTCAATGCTTTGTGAATTGGGTCCCTTGCCCCTTTCTTTATCAACAAGGCCACCGCCAAAACATTCTTCCTCTTAACCTCTTCCCACTACCTGCCACCTTCCTTTCCCATCTCTTGGTTCTCTTTCCAACTCCCCAGGCCCCCTTTACGCGCTCCTCTCCCGCCCGGACTGCCTTACCCGTTCACATCCAGCAGCCCCTCCTTCCTTTGGATCCCCGGGCACCACCCTCCCCCGCCTTGGTCCCTGAAATTCAGCGCGCTTGCCTCCTGTCACTGCCTTTTGCCCATTTCAGTCTGGCCTTCATTCCGAACTATCGCTGTACCCCACCACTATGGGTTTTTGGGGGAAAGGGGGCTGGTGAGAGGGTTACTAGATTCCCGTTTCCCCGACTTGGTCATTTTCCCCAGCTCCATGAGCCGCGCCCCCTCGTCTCCCGTAGGCCCGCGATCTTATCCCGCGGTTCCCCAGACCCTCTCGGGCCCGCCGCGACGCCAAGTTTGCCTCGACTTCCCCTAGCTGCTGCCCAAACCTCCCGCAACCGCCCGGCTAGGCGAGCGCACTTACCCCGAGGCCCGGCCGGCGGGGGTGTGGGGTGCGCACGGACCCGCGGCGGCGGCAGGAGGAGGACGACCGGCCGAACGGCGCCTCCCTCCCAGCCCGCAGCGCGCGGTGGCTCCTTGGGGGGTTCCCAGCAGAGCACCAAGACAGGAGGAGAGGCAACGACACGAGCAACAGCTGCTGCGCGGGCCTGGGCTCAATCCGACTCTCCGGGGTCGGGGCAGAGGCAGGCAGGATTGGGAAGGAGGACTGGAGAAGTGGGGCGCAGAGGGCGAGGCAGAGAGCGGCCAGGTCCCGAGAAAGGCACCCGGGGCAACTAGGGATGCCACCGCGCGGATTCCGCCGCCTGGCTAACACCACCAGCCCCTCTCCCCAATCGGAGGGCGCTGCGGCCGCTGGCGCACGGGCCTCGCCTAGCTCCCCGGCTCGCTGCCGGCGCCCTCGATGCGCCCCGCTTTGTGCTCCCCGCAGCCGGCGTGCACCTGGTGTAAGCAAAAGCGGTCAGCTGATGGGCTGAGCGCCGATTGGCTGCTCCGAGGTCTCCTCCCCTCCCGCCCGACCCCCTTCCTGGCCTCCCCCTCCCGGCCTCCCGCCCCCGGCTCAGACCGGTGCTGGGGCACCATTTGTAGCCCGCCCAACAAAGGCGCAGCGCCACGGGTCTCGGGTGGCCCAGCAGCCCTGCGCCGCCGCGGCGACCGCTGCAGGGAGCAGTGGGCCGCCGCTTTTTGTCTGGGGGACGACAGGCTGCGGCTGGGTTAGGGAGGCAAAGCATACTGCAGTTTCTTAGCAAAAGACATACCAAAAAAAAAAAAAAAAAAAAAAAGCCCTTGCTAGAAGTCCAGCTAGGTATAGTGGGGCCCAATCTCTGCGCAACGTAGAACTTGGGCTCAGAGGCTGAGAATCAGGCAAAAATCAACCCAAGAGAGAGCCAAGTTTCAGTATGAAATCTGACCTTCGTCTTAAAATGCATGGCGATTACTTGGAAGGCAGCTATGCTGGCCACTACACCACCGACGCTGCACTGAATGGTGATCACTTGGGCTGTGTGTTTGCGTATCTAGGTGGCTGTGGAACCGGCTCCTGCCCTTGTCCTGGGAAGTAGTATTTGTGGACACTTAAATGAATGGCGAAGCCACTTCCGATTCAGGGAAGCTTCAGAAAAAAAACAATTACGAAACTTTGTAATTACAGCTTTCCGATTTGTTAGGTGTGAAAATGCGTTCAGACAACCGGAAGATTAGGAATGCAGACTTCAAAAGTGGGGGGTGTCTAAGAGCAAGAGGTGGAAATGGGTTTTTGGAAATGCACATGAACCTGAAACCCAACTTCCAGTGACCAGCTTAGAACCAGGCTGGAGAGAAGCCCTTGGTACTTGTCACTGGGGAATCTGCTAGACAATTATTAACCCCTCATTACTGAACAGCTTTGGGCAAGAATGTGGTGGCATTTCCTCAGGATGCCCAAGCTTAGAACTTTTGGAGCATTTGGAAGGATACATTATTACAGAATCATCTTTTGAATTCCTTGAAGACATAGTGTACATTTAATAACAATAATCTTCTATCTTGGTCTTTATAGCATTTCTTGATGTCCTTCATAGATGCTCATAAATACTGATGCTACTAATGTTCATCTCCTTGATGTTATCTTGAAACTATCACGGAGATACCAGTGGGTCACAGCCCGAGAGAAAGGAGATGTTAGGATTGAGGGTAGAAGGTAGTTGAAGAGTAGAACAAGTATGTAAAAAGGTCCATTGCAACTAGGGTAGGAGGGTACTGCCTATAAATGAATAAGATTCAAGAACTTTCTAAGCAAGTGGAGTCTAGAACCCCTCCCAAGATTCATATTTTTGTCTCTTTCCTCCTTTCTCATACTGATTATATGCAAGTTAGAGTTTGTCTGAAAGAAGGCATGCCTCTGGTGAAAATACAGAACTTAGGGGAAGCTAGAACACAGTTTTCTTAGGGAGTCTCCTTTAGGTTTTCCAGCCTGCCTTGCTGGGAATGGAGGGGAGTTGACGCTGTCCCTTGCATGGTGGGGCTTTACAGAGGTATGTCCTGGAGGGCGGTTGAAGCAATTAATGGAGGTGGGGAATTATCTTTCTAAGAGGCAAGATTGACAGCCTCCAGGTTTTGGAAGAGACTTCATGAGAATGGTATGAAGCCTAGCTGAGAAGAAACCAAACCAGGCACCAGTGTATGAAACCAACACTGCTTTAAATCCCAGCACTGCAATTTATGAGATGTGTCCCTCTGGGCGAGCCTTAGGCTCCTTGGCTGTAAAGCGGGGTTAATAACAGTACCTATCCCAAAGGGTTATGCTGATTGAGAAAGAGTAAGCACATAAAATGCTTAGTGCAGTTCTTGGTAAATAGTAAGTAATCAACAAATGTAAGCAGTAGGCATTATTAGCCAGTGAATTGGCTTTAGTGAAGACTAAAGCCAAACATCAGGTCAGACAGATGGAATTATTAATTCACAAAACTGACACAGATGACAGAATATGTTAAAGGCATTAGCACCACCAATGAGAGAAACAGACTTGTCTCCTAACTATTCAATTCATTTCTTTTAAAATCAGCATCTCATTTACTTAAACTTATTTCCCTCCTCCCCAAGGCAAGAGTAAGAATGGAAGCTCTGCCTATTTCTACTTGACCAGCGCATTTATTTGGCTCCAGAGTATTATCATTATGAAGAAATGCATGTGTCAGAGATGGGAGGAGGCTTGGGCAGAAGGATGGGGAATGTTTTGTGTTGGAAAGATTGCTGTGGGACAGAAGAGGACAAATATATGCATAACAATTACAAAGGAATCTGAAAGTTAGTCTAGTGGTTGGAAATTTAATAAATTGCCTGAATGGCTAATTGGTCCAAATTTTAGAAACTGCCTTTTTGTGACTCTGTAAAAGGGTTTCAGGATTATTTTACCCATAGACACTTAAAAGCCCTTCATCAGAGGGGTGAAAGAAGAGGAAATACCCAGTCAATGGACAGGATAACAAAACCAAACTCACTTGTTTCTTTTTTAGAAGTCTATCTGAATTACTCCTAGTTTGCTCACCTAGTCCTGGGGTCCTAAATTTATTAGTAGAAAAAGGCTTTACCTTAATACTTATTTATTTGGGGCATTGTAGAAGACCTTGGAGGCTTTGGAGGACAGTGGAGATGGGTAGAAGGACCCATGAGTTCCCAAGAGAGCCAGATCTTACTACTGATGGAAGGAGTAGTTCTTGCCCCTGGAGCTGGCCATGTTGAGACATTACAAATCCCTCCGGGTTGCCCCAACTTCCCCTTGAGGTTCTTTAGCTTTGGTTTGAAGAAACATTATAATTGGTATTAGCCTAATTGTACTGATCTCTGTGGTAAATGAGGGGAAAAAAAAGAAAAATGAAACTGATCATATTAGAATAATCTTTAAAAGAACATCTGTATTTTGAGAATAAAATTATAATATGCCATTTAAAACCATAATTTTTAAAAGTTGAAAATATGTCTCTCTCTAATTGAAATATTAATAGAGTGCTGGTAGTCAGTGTTCTTTACAGCTTCTGAATTAATATTATAGTTTTAAAACAAACATCACCAAGCTCTTAGAGGATAATGACTTTACAGCTCATAATTATGTGACTGTTGTGATTATTGTTAAATTTCATCCCAAATGTGTTGTTTCTCTAAAAAATATTTTTAAGACTTTTTTTTTTATTTTAGAGAGAAAGAGAGAGTGCGTGTGAATGAGCAGGGGGAGGGCAGAGAAAGAGAGAGAATCCCAAGCCGACTCCACGCTGAGCTCGGAGCCTGACTCAGGGCTTGATCCCAGGGCCCTGAGATCATGACCTGAGCTGAAATCAAGAGTCAGATGCTTGACTGAGTCATCCAGGTGCCCCTGCTTCTCTAAAAATTTTTGACAATTGACTGGGTTTACTACATAATATGTAATTCCTATACTTCTAGTTTTGTTCTGCATACCAAGTCATTCCAACACAAAATTATTCCAACACAACACAAAATTGAGGTTTCTGTGATTTAAATTATTTTAAGTCAATAATTTGGCGTGGAACTAAGGTGACCAGCCATCTCAGTTTGCCTGAAACTGTCCAGGATTTAGTCCTAAAAGTCTCACATCTCAGGAAGCACCTCAGTTCAGGCAGACCAAGATGGCTGTTTGTCCTAAATGGAACTCACATTAGTAAGTGTATGGTACTGTTGTAATTTTAGTTGAATTATAACCTTGCAGATACAACGAATAGGATGCCTGATGGGATCAAGTATCCTGTTTTCACTTGCAGAACTTAATTGCTGCAGAGCCCTTGACAATGATCTAATTTAACCTCCTTATTTTATAGATAAGGAAACAAAGCCCTAGAAAGAACTCTGCCAGTCTGTTGACAAAGCCTACACTAAAAAGTTAGACTATATACTGTTTGAAAGCAGAGAGCAGATGGCGAACTCCTAGGCCAGCATTCAGTATGTATTAAGGACTCATTAAACATTTTTGAATCACTGAATTGAATAAATTAAATAAATGAATGTCTTTATGTAATTGGAGCACATTATATCACAAGCATTTTCTTCATATCATTAAAAAAAGTCTTTGAAACTATAATGCTTAATGACTGTGTAATTCCACAGTCCTCTGTTGATGAGAAATAAGGGCTTTATCAGTTATTTGCTATGACGTATTATTATAAGCATACATGTTAAAAATGCCCATTTTGGTTATTGAGCTATAGATACATACACAATAGTTTGGATTAGCAATTTAACATTACATTTTTTTCCATTTTTATTACTATTTACCTTTAGACAGCCAGACCTTACTAAAAAAATAAAAGGTCATTTAGGTTTTTTGCTTTTATATTGTGAAGATTTTTAGTTGATAGGATTTTAGAATCAAGTTTCTTTGTTTTCAATTATTTGCTCTCCATTTTGATTTCTCTTTTCCCTGTATAATAATAGCTAACATAAATTAAGTACTTTGTGCCGGGTACTACACTTAGTAATGTTTCCTCTATTGAGATAGGTGGTATCGTACAATGGTTACGAGCAAGGGCTCTTGATTTGTGCTTCTGAGGTTTATACGCCAGCTCGACACAGCTGTGTGAATTTGAACGGGTTAAGTTCTGTGTTTATAACAGTACCTATATCATGGGGTTTGTGAGAATTAAAGAGATGTGTATGTGCCTAGCATATAGCAAGCATTCACCAAATATTAGTTAATAGAATGCTAGCTGCTGGAACAAATCAACCAAATAACCCTGGTGGTTTAAATAAGACAAGTCTTTTTGTACTCATGGAAGGGAGTGTGTGGCTGGCTGAGTGGACTCCTCATGGTCACTCAGGGTCTAGACTGCTTCCATCTGTTGGTTCTTCCTCTTCTATTTCCACAGACCTCTTTCCATTCACATAGAGGCTAGGGAAAGAGAGAAAGAAGAAAGGACCGCATGGGCAAATTTTATGGACCAGGCTAGGAAATGGCTTGCATCACCTCCATCCACATTCTGTTAGCAGGAACTCCCAAGGAAAGGCTGCATCTAATAGCAAGTGAACATGGGGAATGCAGACCAGGTGTGTGCCTAAAAGGGTGAGGAAGAAATCTTGCAACATATAATGATCTATATTAAAAATATAGCTACATATGTTAGCAATATAGCAGTCTCTCCTGCGGACTCTCATCTTACTTAGTCCGAATCATAAGTCTGATAAGGTAGGGGAGAGGAAATGACTGGATCAGGGTCATATGGCAAGCAAGAGGCTACCATTATAGCAAACAAAATATACTTGAAACAACTACTAGGCAGGGCTTTCCAATTATCACTTCCTTTTAAAACTGTTCTTGGGTGATTGCCAACTTGGATAACATCACACATTACCTTTCTGAAGTTCCTAGAGACCTCCAGCAGGGACAGGAAGACCATCAGCTGCCTCAACCACAGCTTATACTCCTTTTTCTTTCAGTAACAATCATAAAACTTTAAGGTAGTTCAGAATCGTTCCTCACAAGAAAATGCTTAGAGACTACTGCACTGGAATTCAGTGCCCCTATTATCATAAATTTAATATCCACATTTACTTTTGGTCCTAGGGGCCTACCAGGCTATAAAAGAGAGATTGGCAGGTAGAGTAAGAACAACCGGTTTATATACATTCTGCAGAAACACTGAAGCTCACAGAATTTTCCCTACATTTCATCTAACACCTTCCTCTGTCAGGTTTGTCTGCATTTTGCCTGCATTTCATTTTATTTTTATAATAGAGATGCTCACACTTTTTATCTTTGAGCATATTAACAGTCTCTTCAGAGTGAAGCATTGGCCAAGTTCCATTTTTATGGGTAACTAAGTACCCATCTACCAGACTAATCATCTGTTGGAATCCTTATTCTCTTAAATTTGATTCACATTGTGCCCTTGACTCTGTATCCTTGCCCAAAACCTTGCATTGAATGCACGCTGTCTTTTGGAAAAGGGACTTTGTTTTTGAATTTTGTGAGTTTGGGGAAAGAAAAGCTGCAGAAAGATATGTGATGTATAAATGGTGACTTATGCTAGTCACAAGAAGCAAGTCCATACTGCAGTTCAATTTAGCAAGTACCATTGGAGTTGAGGACTGAAAAAACCTTAGAGATAATCTGGCTCAACCCTTTCATTTTATAGATGAGCAAATCCAAGTCTCAAAAACACTAACACTTCCATGTACTTGAGAGCATCTGGGAAATTTGAGTAGTTTTAAACCCTTACTCAAAGTCATAGGGCTGGTTAATAGGAGCATCGAGCCTAAAATTTAATTCTTCAGATTTTCAGATCAGGAATCTTTCTTTAATATTAGTGTAACCTTCCTTGGGATCCTCAGAACTTCCAGAAGTTTGTGGATACACTCTCAAGAGTCTGCTAGGTTGCTGTGAGAAATTTGTGTTTGTTCTAATTACAATAATACTATGAAAAGTAAATATAAGAGTATTCTGAATATCTGAGTGACTTTCTTATAATTGAATGCAGAGAAATGACATCTAGTGCCAGCATTCTACATTTGCGTTTATGATCATGTTGATGCCAAGCAGTGCCACTTAAAGTATTTGGAGCCAATGAGAAAAAAACAGAGTGGTTTTGATATATAAATGATGTCTTCTCACCAGTGAAGGCCAGATGATGTCTCAGCACATTTTAAGAAAGAAGGGTCTGTAGAAATTTCACGAGTTAAAGGTGATGGGTGAAAAAAAGGATAGAAAACCGAGTCATCCCATAATATGGAGTAGTCTAAGCGTGTAAAAAAAATGAAAGAGAGAGAGAGAGAGAGATTGGGCATCAGTACCATATTCACACTTCAAGAGAGGATTTAATTTTACAAAAAAGAAAGAAAAAAGTTCAACTATTACATAAAATTGACAGTTGAATTTGGATTTAATTGGTTTGGTAGTTTTTTCATAAATAGTTTTATTTAAGTGTAATTGCTGGTATGAGTTGAATTGTGTCTCCCACAAATTCATATGTTGAAGTCCTAACCCCAGTACTTCAGAATGTGACTTTATTTGGAAATGGGGTCATTGCAGATATAATTGTTAAGATGAATCCTACTGGAGTTGGGTATCTATATAAAAAAGGGGAAATTTGGACACAGACACACAGAAGGAGAACACCATGTGAAAACAAAGGCAGAGACCAGGGTGATGCTCTGCAAACCAAGGAACAAACCAAAGATTGCTGGCAAACTGCCAGAAGCTAGCAGCGAGGCATGGAACAGATTCTTCCTGATAGCCCTCAGAAGGAACCAACCCTGCTGACACCTTGATCTCCAACTTAGTGTTCAAAAAAATGAGAAAATAAATTTCTGTTGTTTAAGCTTCTCAGTTTATAGTAATTTGTTATAGTTGCCCTTGCAAACTTTTACAACTGACATAGAATAAACTACACATATCTAAAATATACAATTTTTACAATATACACCTGTGAAACCATCATTGCAATCAAGATGATGAACATATCCATCATCCTTAGAGGGTTCATTGTGCCTTTTTGTAGTGAATTCCCTCCTACCCACCATGACTTTTTCTTTGCTGCCCATCCCTCGACCCAGTAAACTCACCTGCTTTCTGTCACTGTAGATGAATAAGTGTTTTCTAGAATTTCTTTTACTCAGCATGATTATTTTGAGATTCATCCATGTTGTTGTATTGTTTTTTATTGCTGAATAGAACTCCATTGTATAGATACACCACCATACGTTTATTAACTCACTGTTGATAGGCATTTGAGTTGCTCCAGATTTTGCCTGTTACATATAAAGCTGCTTTGGGTATTTGTGTTCAAGTCTTTGGCTCGATATATGCTTTCATTTCTCTTAGGTAAATACCCAAGGATGAAATGACTGGATCATTTCATGTAGGTAGGTATATGTTTTACTTCTTGAGAAACTGCCAAACTGCTTTCCAAGGTGGTGGTACCATTTTTCATTCCTACCAGCAGTGTGTGAGTGTGCCAGTTGGTCTGCATATTTGCATTAAAATCTCTTGAAGGCAAATCCCTTTAGGAAGGTAGGAACTTTTGGATGATTCAGTCACACTGTGCCTCTTGCCTTACACCCAGCTTGATTCACACACTTATGTTACCCATCTGTATGGTTTTGAGTGTGCAACCTCTGATTTATAAATTGATTCAGAATTGGCTATTCAAATATGTTATTCACACATTATATGCGTGCAAATCACTACAGAGTCCTGGGCCAAAGTCAGAAGATATGAGTGTGCTGTTGACCAATCATGTTCCTCTCAGTGTGCCATAGCTGCCTCTTAGCTTTAATGTGCTCCCTGGGAAGTCAGAGTAAAGACATTTGTCCAGCTTGCCTCCTCATAGAGTTTTTTTTTGGATCAAATCAACTGTTCAAGGAAGCACTTTGCAAACTATGGGATATGTAGACTATTTTTTCATGATGCCATGATAGTGGAAGGCTCTTTGAGAGGTGAGTTTCCACAGATTGTGACAGCCTTCATGATGTGGGTGGTGTCTAATGTAGGGTGCACTGACCAACTGTACCGCTCTCTCCCCCATTTCTGGGCACAAAACAGGTACCATAGACCTTGGGACAATGGCTAAACGTCCTAATAGACAGTTTCTGTCAAAGTCTCTATGGAGTCTGGGATTGAAAGTCAGGAGACAATAATAATAAATATGGCAGCTCTTATTAAACATGTATTATATGCTAGGCTGGTACAATTTTTTTTTTTATTGAAGTATAGTTGACACACAGTGTTGGATTAGTTTCAGGTGTATGACATAGTGATTCAACAACTCTATATATTATGCTATGCTCAACACAAGTGTAGTTCATGGTGCAATTTTTACATGAATTTCATGTAATTCTTATAACAATACCATGAGATAGATAGGTATGATTATCACTCTTGGTTTTTTGGTTTTTTTTAAAGATAAGGTAAATTTGAGATCTTAACAAAGATCTTAGATAACTTGCCCCAGGTACTAGAGCTCTTGCTCTTAAATGGTATAATCTATAGTGTCCAATCCTATCTATGCTATAATAATATAATCTGAAATGTCTTTATGATTTTAATCATATTGACATAGAAACAACTGTTGAGAAAACATTCTTAAAATTAAATAAATAAAACAGACTGAAGTAGTGTCTCAGGAACTGTTCCCAAATATCTTAATACTTTTAGAAAGGAAGAATATGAGGAACACTGCTCAGATTTTATTGGAATAACGGTCACATTCACAAAATAATAAGATTTGAAAGTCAATAGCAAGGGATTTGAAAATTGTTGAAATGTAAAAAGCAATGAAATTTTAATTTGTAACACTAGAGCTTTTGGACAGGTGTGCATGAAGGGCCAGCCATCGGCCACCTAGTTGACTCTTAAGGGCTGAGCAATCATATGGGATGTAGTTTGCCAAGGACCAGTATTGGTCACTCCTGGAACATCACTTGGTGAGCCTATAGAGAGAATTAGATTCTAGACCAAGCTTTATCATTAATAGTCTCACTTCCCTGAACCCCAGTGTCTTTATGTGTAAAATGAAGTTGCTGATAAAATGTGTGAAAACCATAGAATTCCCCCCAGAATTCTTTAGTTAAATTAAATCATAGGGAAACACCACATGGAGACATAAAAGGAAATTTGTCCAGGTTCTTTGTTAGAAAATCCAAATCTACTTTAGGTAGTTTAGGTAGGAAGAGATTTACTAAAAAGTACTAGTTAGTCTTTGAGTCTTTGGAAGAGTTGGAGAGCTGGGTGTGGATGTTGCACATCCAAGAACAAAGCAGCTAGAGAACATGCCCTACCACCAGGCACCTATTTTCGTGGAAGCACCATTGTCACTGTTGTCCATCACTTGATCCCTACCACACTATGGTTTGGAATCTAGAAACTCTACCCAGCCCTCCCTAAGATGCTGCCGTGGTCCTTGCCAGATTTGAATCCCCAACCTGTGGTTGCCTTTTCATGTAGTTCACTTGTACCTTTGTGTTGTTTGACTGAACCCAGGCCTTGTTTAGGACAGAAAGCCATCTTTGGAAAGGGGTTGGACTGGGTGTTGGGTGGGCCAACTCACAGCATCTGCCATCAGTGCTCCTTTAAGATGGCCAGAGCCCCTATTCAAACTTCACCTGTCACTGTTCCTTGATGATGATGATGGGGACTTGTTGGCTGGTCATTCACTAAATAGGCCCCCAAGGCCCCTGCAGACCAAAGTTAGAAAACCACTAAACTAGATTTTTCTAAGATTCTCTCTAGGGCCAAAATTCCTTGATTCTATGCATTTCCAGGATTAAATTAAAGTAGAGATGTTTAAAGAAGTTTTTTCCTGTAGGGCTTGGCTAATTCCAATATATTCTCTGTAATTGTCGATAGTTAAGAATATTATACCCAGGGGCTATGGCTTCATGTACATTTGCATTTTAGTTGAATCCCTCAATTAGGTATATTAGTACAAGAATATCCCATTCACACGAAAGGAAAGGAAATGGTAAGAGAAAAAAAGGGGAACATTTGACAAAGATGTATAGGATTTCCTTTCAGAAGGGTGTATTTTGAGACTTTTAAGGGAAGCGTTTTTAAGTTGTGAGTACTTGCAGATGCAGTTATAGGGAAACTGCTTACAGTGTTTGGTATAGCTCAGATTTACAAAATCCAAGCACAAAGGTCCAATAATCAGAAGAAAGAGCAAGCAAACTTAAGCTACCTTAAATTGTACACATATCTGTTTACATAATCTTTTGCAATCTAACATCTCTCAATGACCAGAAAGTAAGATTATTGTTATCACCAAGCCACTCCGAAGACATGGAAAATCAGTGAGATACCCTATTATCAGACATGGTATGTCCATCAACTGTATGATAACTTGGGATGTACTATGTCATTGTGCCTAAGAGCTTGGGCTCTGCATTCAGCCCTGTAGAAGCTTTAGCTAACTTACCTAGAAGATGGGAATAATGATACTAACCGCATTATGTTGCAAGTATTAAATTGGGATAATGTATGTTAAATTACTGGCATGTTCCCTGGGATATAAGAAATGTTGTCTAGTGCAGTCATTAGGGCACTTACACTGGCCTTTGGTCCTGTGCAAGCTCAAATGGTGTTGGCAGCCAAGAAGTTATTTAGGGAGGCTGCTGCCCAGAAGCGGAAAAGTGGCTCCACCCGTTGATTCTCCAGGGGAGACATGTGATATTCATAAATGTGCAATCAATCCACCATCCTCCACCATTACCAAGACATAGAGATGGATCATCTCTCTTCCCCAGAGTCTTCTTTAACTCTTTAAGATTGCTCTTGCAATTCATTAGGGACTGATTTCACCTGTATTTGATTCTAATCTGCATGTGCATCAACTACATACATGCAAAGCTCTGTGGCCTATGAACTGGGAGACTAGACAAATGTGGACTCTGATTTAGCAAATGTTTGTTAGGTTTCTACTATATTCTAGGGGCCGTTTTTGGCTCTGAGCATTCACTAGAGGACCTGATATGGGCTATGGTGGTGACATGGGGGAATGATGTTAAATAAGCAGATTGGATTGACTGTGTCCCTATACATATGGAGACACCACAGAGAGAGTAAATAATCATCTCAGTTTGCCTGGGACTGAGGGCTTCCTGGGTGCACACAATTTTCTGTTTTTTAAACCAGGACTGAGTTATTTCTCAGGATGTGGTATTTTGATGCTAAAACCAGGAAGGTTCTAACTAAACTGGGATGAATTGGTCCTATTAACAGGTTTTATATCCCCTATTGGACAGTCTCTCTACCTCTGAGGACTTTAATTCCCTTCATTCAAAATGAGGAACTCTGCCCTGGGATACAGCTCTGATGTGCAAAGAGATCTGGAGTGGGTTTTCAGAGAGCCGCTGAAAACTTGACCCTAACTCTCATTATTGTGATGACCCTTGACAAATTACCTCTTTGAGCCATGGCTCATTCCTCTAGAGAAGCAAGGATGCCTACGCCCTGGGTGTCTGAACAGGTTAAATGAGATAATATGTGTACAGAGAGAAGCACAAAAATTTTTAAAAATTTTTTCTATTTTTGCGTAAGAAAACATATGGTACTGGCTTAAAAATAAGTTGCTTTTGTACATGGTTGTCTACATTAGCTTTGCATCATTTGTGTTTCATGTATTGTCCTGGAAATGCTCTTTAAATGTTTCCATCAGGTGTGTTCCAGGTTACTAACAAAATTGTAAAACTCCCTGAGCACAAGCATGATCCTTTTACATTTTTGATATCTCCTAAAAGCTTCACAGTGTGGTCAAATCTTGGGGACACAAAGTGCTAAGGTTGGTTTGTGATGCCCTGGAGGTAAAATAAGCAGCGAATATTGTGTTTATTTTTACCTGCATTTTATTTTATTTTTTAAAATATTTTATTTATTTATTTGAGATTGCTTGATATTGAGAGCATGAGCATGGAGGAAGGAGGAAAAGGAGAAACCGACTCTCCACTGAGCAGGAGCCTGTTGTGGGGCTCGATCCCAGGACCCTGGGATCATGACCTGAGTGAAGGCAGACACTTAACCAACTGAACCACCCAGGCGCCCTTTACCTGTGTTTTAAACTGCAAGTCTACTACAATGACTGTTATTCTTATATAGACAAAAGGAGCTCACTCAGATCAAATCTTTTTGAAGCCTACCCCTTACCTAAATTATTGCATTTTAATCCCTTTACCTGTGTGATTTGCTCGCAATGTGCAAATTTAATGGAAGGGAAAGGTGGCAGGAGGGGACAGATGTATATCTTGCCATGCTAAGTGGGCAGAAATCCCTCTGTGCCCATGAGCCTGAGAAAACACAGTTTAAATGTCAAAGCTAACACTGTGGGTCCTAGAGTTTATAAGCGGCAACAAGCCAGAACATGCAAACCACATTAGCCAAATGGAGATAAACTTCTATGTAATTTTGAATTTTCTATTAACATAATAGGTTAGTGGGTCTGTTCCTTTAGGAAATCCTAAAGAGATTCCTTTAAAAGTACCATTTAGAAGAGAAAATGTCACCCGTTATTAGCTAGCTTGACTTTTCTTGTATTAATTCCCCATCTCTCTTTTTCCAGCCTCTCTCCGTATCTTTCACATCAGGCAATTTCTGCCACCGATTTCTTACCAAATGTTCATTCACCATCCTTGACATATATTGTCGTACAATGGCTGTAATGGTCTTCACATTAGGTCTCTTCTCCCGATAAATGAATCAGCTGGGCCAGGTGCTCTTGTGGCTAAAGGCACCACGGATTCGGAGACATGGCTTATCACCAGGTCATTGGGATCAACCCCTAAACCAGAGTGGAGAGCTCTACTCAAATCGCATTATCGGAACCATTCCCTTCTGGTGCTTGAAGGATATTCCTGAGTTTGTGTCCATAGATTACAAGAGGTCATTCCTAATGCTTTATTTTCAGGGTAGGAGAAGGGCAGGGAGGGTTCTACAGAATGTTTATAATTGCTAAAAGAGCTAATGAAACCTCAGGCTGTATTAAAAGAAGTATTGTGTTTAAAAGAAGGGGGGATAAGTTTTAGCACAACATGAGCAGCAGTCTTCAAATTAAATTATTCATTTATTCAACTAACATGTGTGACATCTACGCTGTAAAAGGCACTGGGCTGTGAAAGATACAAACATAACAAGTAGCACACTAAGATAGATATAAATAGTATTAAGTGATAGTCCTGTGCTGCTTTTCTGGTTTGGCTCATGGGACTGCCAGAATCTTCACTAGGGCAATCACAAACCAAGATATCTAAACAAGGCTGGCTGTTCCGAGTAAAATAGCCCGGTGGCAACTGTGCCAAATTGGATAAAACATGCCCTGTTTAAAGTGGGCTGCTGCTATTCAGTACTATTAGATTGTCAACTTGTGAGAATGTGGATCTGGTTTTGCTAAGAGAAACTAGAGATTCAGAATTGCATGTGAAGTATTTCATTTAAAAACTTTGTCAAGATGGTAGCTAATTCAAGTATTTAAGAGCTCTGTAGAATCTTACATGTCCTTGGGCTACATCTTGCTCATGGGCTTTCAATTTATAAATTCTACTCTAATCAGTAGATTACATCTAGTCAAGGTGTATTTGCCAATATTTAGAGGGGCTCTTTAACTTGGGACTTCACATAAATAACCAATTGGTATAGATTGCCAGGAGTCTATAATGAGAATGACTCAATTTACTTAATATAACCAGTAGGTGAAGATAAATGAGTAATGTATGTGTATTTTATATGATTTTTGGTGGAGAGAGTTGGTTCTCGACTCACAGTGACAAGTTTTAGCATATTCAGCTGTCTGTGTACTAGAGGCATTTCACACTCCCACTGAGATAGTTTAAGGGGAATAGAAACTCCTGGAATTCACTTGTTAATTTGAGACTGAATGAAGCTATTTCTCTGGAGGTTTCCCGGGATGGATTTATGGTGGCCTCAGGCTAAATTCTCTGTTGATGCTTTGAACTTATGTCCAGAGCATCCTATCCATTACAGAGGAACTTGCCTTCTCCATGTCCTCATGAAAGAAATGCTTGTGCTCAATTACTGGGTGGTTAGCTCTTGAGTACCTTCTGAAATTGTCTGATGGAACAGCCAAGTTTCATCTCTTTCCCTGCTGCCTGTATCATGCCAAACAGAAATGCTCTAACTAAACCATGTACATGATGAACCAGCCCCATTAATAAGAGAAACAATGGGCCATTTTTGTCTCAGTTATTAATTATGTAAAATACATTTGCAATACCAAATTTGATAATGGTTACTATTTTATTTGTTTGGGTGGAATAGAGAAGGTAGTTGGTATACACTCCAGTTGCCTTTTTTTTTTTTTAAGTAAAATAAATGGAATAATGGTTACCATTATCAATGAGGGGTGATCACTCATTTGTTGCAAAGAAGTGAAGATTTGGCTGGTACATTTGTTCAGATTTGTCTTTCTTGGAGCAGGAAAGCTAAAATTCAGACAAACCAGTCACTCACACAGAGACTGGCTAACTAGTTTACCTATGACTCGCCTGGATTAGGCTGTCCCATATTATCGTAGGTATGGCATGATTAATATGCTTTGGGACAGGGCTGAAGGAGTGAGGAATACATTTTATATTTGGTCATGAGATGAGTAATTGAAGCATTAGCAGCTGTTGAACTTATCATCTTTGTTTTTATTTTCTTAATAAAACATTGTGATTTTTACATTTTTTACATAATGAAGAGAAGTGTAAGTTGTATTTTACAATTATTTGTGGTGATGATGATATACTTTTGATAAGTCTATCACATTTTCACCATTTATAATTTTCTTCCAATGGAAAGTTGAAAATTTTGTGCCCTTTTTAATTGATGCTTATGAAAAGTAAGTTTTCTAAAGTTCTTTTTTATGTGTGTGCTTTTTCTAAGCACTAAGCACTTTACAAAACTCAACCCATTATTCATTCCAACGGTTTCCTGAGGTAGATAGCATATCCTGCTTTACATCGCAGGATCTGAGGCTCAGAGTAATTAGCAAATTGCTTGAAATCTTGCAGTTAATAACTTAAATAGACAAGATTTGAACCCAGCTCTATTTTATTCTCATAGCAACTCCCTTGCCAGTTATGAAATATCCATGTATCTTGCTTAGGTCTCAGGAAAAAATTATTTTTGTATTTACTTTTACCTAGAACATAGTTAATTTGAGTCCAGATATTTTTAGCAAATACATTTAAACTAGGAATTTGCCTAACACTCGAGAGGCAAAGAGATGGCACAAACCCAAATTTAAAATTGAACAGGAATACAGTTGTCTTCAAGCAAATTAACGAATATAAATAAATAGAAATTACCCTCTTCCTTGTGATACGGTAGTTAGATCTGTGCTTTTGCTTTATGAAGATCTACATTGAGGTTTGAGTAAAGAACCGATCCGGGTGCCTGGGCTCCTGGAGCTTTTAGGCAAGTCTTTTAGATCCACTATCATCAAAAGGGCTATGATGAAATGTACATAATCCAAATAAAAGCTGCTACTTTCCATAGTCCAGTCCTTGTCAGTGTTGCCTTAGAAGAAAAATTCAACCCATCAATCAAAAGTAACTTAGTCAATTTGAAGTTTTACTGGAATCTCCAAAATAATGTCTAGGCAGATAGGATCTGAAACTCCCATCAGTTTCTTTCTTTTTTTTTTTTTTTTTATTAAAATCATCTTTNNNTAGTTCTCTCAAATACGGTATCTCTTAGATAAATAGCTGACCTTAAAATTTTTCTCTCATCACTGTCAACATTCCAAGTGTTTCTTTTATACCTTAAACAAATCTTTGTTTTTAGTATCTTATCCCTTTTCCTTCCACTACTTATTTCTTTTCTTCCATAAACAAATCATGACTCTTTAAAAATACTGCTGTTGCCCAGATCTTCCATCACAAAATCCCAGACAGAACTCTCATTAGAGCTGTCTCTCTCTGTTAAATAAATAAAATCTTAAAAAAAAAAAAAAAACCTCTCATTAGAGAGAGACTAAGGAAGGTAAGACATGGAATATTCACAATGTAATCATTTTTGTTCTATCACACATAAAAAATGCAATTACTAAGGATCATATATATCAAATATGCTTGAATGTACTTAATCCCTAAGTGCCCCTTGCACCCTCACTGTGGACAAAACTCTTCTGAAGAATAGCATGAGGCTGACACAGTAGGAAAGACAAGTTTCAGGAGAGATTCATGTATGTGGTGAGAGGTGAGGTCAGGTTCACAGGTGTACCGAGTATGGGGCCTGGATTGAAACTCAGCATTGCGTGAATATGACAGTGATTTTTGTGTGTGTGGTTTTTAAAACAGCATTTGATGGCTTTCACTTTGAGCAGCATCGAAAGAATCCTGTACCACAATAACTGCTCCAGAAAGTTGTTGACTCTGTCTTTGGTCCACACTATGTTCTCTCTCTTTTCCACTTGTATCAATTTTTCCAAATTTCTACATTCCAGATCAATGTTTAAGTTCTACATTGAGCTTGGAAAGATAAAAGTCATGGAGTTCAATGGTTTCCAAATAACAACCTGAGCTGTTTTTAAAAATGCACATTCTTATATTCTCACCCTTTAGAGGTGTTCATTTATTAGTTTACTGGAGGGTTCCAGAATCTGTTTCTTTGTTGTTGTTTTGTTTTATTTTATTTTTTTTAAATCTTCCCAAGTGTTTTCATTAATTATTCTGGTTGGGAAATTCTTTTTTTTTTTTTTATTATGATATGTTAGTCACCATACAGTGCATCATTAGCTTTTGATGTAGTGTTCCATGATTCCTTGTTTGCATATAACACCCAGTGCTCCATGCAATACCTGCCCTCCTTAATACCCTTCAGCAGGCTAGCCCATCACCCTACACCCACTCAAAACCCTCAGTTTGTTTCCCGGAGTCCATAGTCTCTCATGGTTCATCTCCCCCTCTGTTCCCCCCCCCTTCATTTCCCCCTTCCTTCTCCTAATGATCTCCCTGCTATTCCTTATGTTCCACAAATAAGTGAGACCATATGATAATTGTCTTTCTCTGCTTGACTCACTTCACTTAGCATAATCTCCTCCAGTTTGGTTTGGGAAATTCTGATCAAATTCATCTCCTTCCATCCCACCTGATGCTTCCCTCCAACAGCACATGTTGCTGGTGGTCAGCCCAAGGATAATGATGGTGGTGATGAAGGAAGCTCAAATGTATCAAGTGTTGACTAATTGTTAGACATTGAGCTAAAGGCTTTACCTAATTTGTCCTATTTAATACCTATAACAATCTCAAGGGACAGACAAGATTATATACATTTTCCCTCTAGTCTTTGAATTTGCTATGAATTCACTCTCTTCTAGGTTTTTGCTTAAGTGTTACTGGCCCTACCCCCTGCCTAACCTAAAGTCTTGGTTACATACCTTTCCTTTAAGCTTCTGTAGCATGTATGCTTACTTCTATTCTTCCATATTTTATTGAGACAACAGTAGAGTTTAAAGCTAAGGGTGTGGATTCTGTAGCTACTCTGTGGGTTTAAAACCAGCTTTGCTATTCCCTGGCAATGTTACACTGGGAAAGCTAACATTGTTCTGCAGTTTCCTCTTCTATAGAATGGAGACTTAAAATAGTACCTCCTCACCCAGTCTTGAAGGAGTGGCCTCTTGTGTGAGATAAACCTTATCATTCAACCCTGCCTCAGGTTTTGGTTGTCTCTCAAACTTTTGTGCTTGTCCAAGTAGCCTAATATATTTTTAATACGTTTCTAGTAGTTAAGGATGTGCCAAGACCTGTCAGTGTCCCCAAAGGGAGGTTCCCAGAACATCGAATCAGGCAAGCCATACCCTCAGGCAACAGCTTTTAAAACTATGAAAATATAGTCCTGTGAGATCATAAGCATAAGCCCTACTGACCACCAGAGCCAGGCAATCTGGAGGTATTTTCTGGGTGGCAGTCCACAAAAATCAGGGCTCCAAAGGAGTATTTAAGATCTTTTCTGGATGATACCAGTGAGCTGGAGCAAGGCAGAGGGGGAGGACCAAGATGGCATTCCCAGCCTGCTCTGTGAGAGCAACTGTAGAAGCCACGAAATGTGTGCCAAACCTGAAGGCTGCCCCTTAGGCCGAAGCTCCAGGACAAGCGAAGAAGCCTCTTTCACAGAAAGACTGAGGGGTGTGCCTCAGTTTGCCGTCTGTGCAGTTTCCCAGGGTGGTAGCCTGCCAAAGACCATCTCTCTGATTGCCACGGTCCCATGGGACCCAAGAATGCAAGCCTCCTCAGAAGCTCAAGGATGTCCCCAGTCAGCAGCCACAAAAAATAAGGCACCAATCATAAAAACCAGGGCACCAGGCACATGTAAATCTTCCCTCCAGGAGACACTGGCACTCTAGAGCATGGCAGAGGATGAGTGCGAAGTTAGCTCCCACCCTCCTTGGTCTCTGGGAAGGATAACAGCCAGCCCTTACATGTCTATTTAATTAGAAGCCTGCCCCTCACGCCACAGCCAGGAGCTAATAGGCCTCCTTCATGCAAAGACCAAGCTCCAGGGTTTGTTGCCTCTTGCTGTGCCCTGGGGGTGGTAGCAGTTTGAGAACTCTTTCTTCATTGGTCATAGTCCTGAAGGACCCACAAATATAGGCCCCACTGGCTGCTAGAGCCAGGTGATATAGAGGTGTCTCCCAGGTGGCAGCTGCAAAAACTCGGGCACAAGATGCATGTAAAAGCTCCCTTTTGGGAACTACTGGTGCCTGGGTGCATAGTAATGGGAAAGTAGGAAGATGGTGCCTGCTGATGTCCATCCTGAAGCATGTTCTAGCAGGCTGCTTCATGTGTGTGTTTAATTATGTGCCTGCCCCTCAGGCCAACACTTTATTGTAAGCAGGTGAAACTTCACTTTAAGTCTAAGTGCAATCAGCTGCTTCTGAGTGGGGCCCTGGGGTAGATCAGTCCAAGCACAGGAGGCCTTTCAGAGCTGTTTCTCAGATTCCGTCAGTCTTGTGGGCCTCAGGATATGAGGTTTTCAGTGTTAGATGTTTTGGGGGCTTATCTCTCAAGTGTATGTCTTAAAAGCTGGAATGCTTGGTGTAGTGTTTGAATGCTTTGCTATCTAGGGAGAAGCCCTGGGTTGTGAGTTCCCCCCCGGTTGTGGTTCACAGCACCAGGGCTGGGGTTTATAGCAAGTTTGTGTAGGGCATATGCATCCCCATGTTCACTGCAGCATTATTTACAACAGCCAAGATATGGAAACAACCTGCATCCATCCGTGGATGAATGGATAGAGACTGTGGTGTATATATGTACAGTGAAATATTATCCAGCCATAAAAATAATAAGATCTTTGTGTTTGTGACAACATGGATGGACTTCGAGGGTATTATGTTAAGCGAGGTAAGTCAGAGAAAGATAGATACTGGATGATCTCTCTTGTATGTGGAACTTAAAAATAAACACAGGTATTGCCCACTAAACGTTTGCATTACACCACTTTGCTTCTATGAAAGACTTCCATTAGTAGTTTTCACTAACTGAAAGAAATCCAAAGAGGATTTACGCTTTTGTGGAAAAAGGCAAAAAGCAAAATAACACCCAGCATTTGTATTGCAGTGAGCCCTTTTAGGGGCGGTGCA
>NW_024423786.1:13624265-13729205 GCF_017311325.1 Ursus maritimus
CCCAGCAGCAGGAATGTCACTGCCAGACTGCTTCCCTGGGAACTGTACTCAGCTTCTCAGCATCAAGCTGCCTAGCCTTGAACTGTGTCTGGGAGCATCTGTGCTTTATCTCGATTTATTTTGTGCATCTGTTAACAAGATGTGTCCTAAGGTATCAGAAAAGCCTATGAGAGTGTATTTTTGGGGTCTGGGAATGCCAAAAAAATTTTTTTTCCACGTAAATTAATGGTAATTGCTTTTTTGCTTTAATCCATTTTGGTTTAGGACAGGTTTTAAAAGGAATGCTCTACTTTGGATAGCAGGGAAACCCATTAAAAACAAAACAAAACAAAACCCAAAACCAAAAAATACCGAGTTCTTAGATACAGAGAACAGATTGGTGGTTGCCAGAGGTGTGGGGTAGGGCTTGAGAAAAATAGGTGAACTTATTGTTGTTGTTGGTTTTTTTTTTGAGTTTAAAGAAATTGAACTTAAAAAATGAATAGAAACGTGATTTGGAGAAGACTTTTACCCTTTATTGTATGTCAGATTACATATATAATACAATTACATTTTAAATCATGTAATTGAACAAAAAATTATTTCTTTATGTAAACTATTCATAGGTGTTTTGAAAATGAAATCATGTGTATATAGTAGTATTCATAAATGCAAGTACACTAATCAAAAGCTATATAACAACATTAACAGCAAATCCAAATACAAACAAAGATATTCCTCTGAATTTTATGTTTCATTGAACATCAGAAACCACCACTGTAGTAAACTGAGTTAAGGTCAGAAAAAGTATTTTAAAAATTATATAAAAGATTTAACACATCCTACTCACTTTCTTTTTGCAATAAGCTAGTTTGGTATTTGATCTAAAATGCACAAAAGAATGGAATTCACTGTTTACTATGATAATTGGAAATGAACTAAAAAAACAATTTCAATTTTTATTACTCCCCTTTCATGTTTCAAGAGACCAATTCACCAAAAAACACTGAAACAGTGCTAAAGGTGATAACTTATAGATTTAAAAAATATTGTTGGGTACCACCTAAAAATTATTCCCAGTCTTTCGGCTAATTTGTAAGCCTCACTTTTTCCACCAGGTAGTGTATATATATATATATATATATATATATATAACATTTTTATTTCTTTTTGTATAATTTAGTTTGTCCATAAACTCAACCTCAAGAAGGAATATTTCGTTAAGTATAGTATAGGCCCAGGAATGGACTAACTGCCTAATAAATGTTACATAATTATTGTCTTATTACACCAAATTTTGATTGTCCATATACTTTTCTTTTTAATCTACTAGGCTTTGAGCGTCTTGTAGGAAGAGATGACATCTTGTTTAATCTTGTATCCCAAGTGTCTGCTATAAGCCCTAACCGATAATAAGTGTTCAATAATGTAATTCTAATCTGTAGGAGGGTTCAGAATAAAACATCATAAAGACCTCCAGCCCATACTCTGAATATTTACAGCCCTTCCTAATGATACCACTCCACTGTCAATGAATAATAATTTATGTTACTATTATTTAACCACATGACTCTGTAAGTATACCCACTGCTTTGCCTATCAGACCCCCTGGATTTGAATCTTGCTGCATCTCTTACTCTCTTGACTTGGCATTGGGCAAGTCATTGCACCTCTTAGATCCTTGTTTTCCTCACCTGTAAAGCTGAAATGAAACATTTACCTAGCGGTATAGTAGTAGGATTAGCGTGAGCGACATGGTGGAAAGTGCCTGTGATGGAAAAGGTGCTCAGAGAGAGTCAGGTAGGCTTGTTCTTGCATGGAAAGGTTTCAATAGGAATGTTTATTGATATAGTCTTGGCCTCTGTTCAGAGTTCTTCATTCACGTGGCCTGAAATCTTTTGGGGTCAGATTTCTTTAAGTACTGTGATGGTTGAATTGTATCCCTGAAAAAAAATATGTTGAAACTCTAACTTCTAGAACCTCAGAATGTGACCTTTTTGGAAAAAAGGTAATTGCAGATGGAATTAGTTAAGATGAGATCCTACTGGAGTAAAGTGAGACCTAATCCAATATAACTGATGGCTTATAAGCAGAGGAGAAAGAGACACAGGGAGAAGAATGCTGGATGATGACAGAGAGAGCCAAGTGATACAGCCACAAGCCAAGGAGCACCGAAGGTTGATGACTGCCAGCAGAAGCTAGGAAAAGGCAAGGAAGGATTCTCCCCAGAGCCTCAGAGGGACCGTGGCTTTGCCGACACCTTCACTTTCAACTTCTGGCTTCCAGAACTGTGAGAGAATATATTTTAAATTGTTTTAAGCCACCATTTTGTGGTACTTTTTTATGGCATCCCTAGGAAATTTTTACAAATACTATGCTAAACTTAATGACCATGACTTTCCAAAGTTACTCCAGAAAAAAGGAACACTTGCAATACTCAAAAATATGAGTGAATTGAGATTTTCCACAGATGCCAGATTTTTCCATCCTAAAAATGATTGTAACGTAGAAAAACTGGTAGACTTCTGGGGAAAAGTGGGGGAGAAAAAAATCCTTGATCTACCACAGACCACAGAGGCTTTTGTTTTTTATTGTACCTCTGAATTTCCAAAGGTTTTGTAAAGAAGTTTGAGTCCCTGGAGAACCAGAAAGCTTTCAGTCGTAGTTTTTTGAAAAGGTAAGAAAATCCTGTTTGCATTTACTATTTATGAGCCGTGGTTTCATATTGTCACGTGGCCATGTGATGGTTGCTTTTAAGAACCTGCAAATGAGATCAGATTCATTATTTTTTAATGTAAAGAGGATGATGGCAAACTCTGCAGAGTAATATAAACCAGACTGTTACTCTTGCCCTAGAATTTGTATTAACATTATTCCTTTAGAAACTAGTAAAATGCATGCCGTATTTAAAACATCATATTTGACATAAAAGCAGTATTTGTTGGAAATAGCATGCAAGTATTTAATTGCAGTACATGATTCATGGGAAAATCTTCAATTCTGGGCAACTCCATGGTACTAAAACTCAGGTGCACATTCTTCCATGTAAAGCTCAAATCTAATAAGGAAACCCATTGGCTGTGCTCTTGTATTTCTCTTTCACTGAGGGGGCAGCTGCCATTTCTGCTGCTAAGTTTCATTCAACTTCTAAGAACAGGGAGAATGAAATCAAATAGTCAGATGAGTTAGTATAAAAACTAAAAACTAACTGTATGGTAATCCAGTGTGTTCTAGAAAAGAATTTCATTTTATTTATTTCTAGAAAAAGTCTTTTTTTCTGCAGAAAAAAAGTATTCTGTTGCAAGTCTGAAATAATATAACCAAGAATCCAGTCCTGTTCTGGAAAAGATGTCATTCTCTGACCTTTGCTTATGTTCAACTGTCATGTATCCCTCCTGATCTGAGCTTCAAGGAAGACACTTAAGTTCTGGAATGGTGAAATTCCTCTTTTGAAGGAAGCAGTTCCACATTTCCTGGCCAAGGTGAATTTTTTGGCCAAGGTTCCTGCTGCATAGTTATGATTTTCTTAGCGTTTTTTACAGATGAACATTTTCCCCCAGAATTTTTCTAAAATAGCTGGATTACCATAGAATATGTTTTCCTCTTGAAGTCCATCTTCTATTGTTCCTGGTGTTCTCCATCTCTGTTCCCTAAAACACCTACTAAATCATTTTCATTCATTCATTTAACTCTGGTCTGTCACTAGAGTTGCCAGACTAAAGTCCATGGCTGTATTTCTAGTACTCACATTTTTGCAGATGGCGGGGGGCGGGGGGAGGACAACGAAAGAAAAATATTTTGTGACTTGTGAAAATTATATAAAGTTCAAATTTTAGTGTCCAAATAGAGTTTTATTGGAACACAGCCACACTCATCTGTTTGCATATTTTCTGTGGGAGGTCATGGCCTTTCAAAGGCTCATAGCCAGTCTAATACCTCAGGAGTTCTGTCTCCTCAAAGTTTTATATACGCCAGCGCCACCCTGACTTCTTGTTGCTGTCATGGCCCATGGCCTTGCATCTATTTTAATCTGTTCTCCCCAGCGCCTTTTGTGTGACACTCCAGTAGAGTTCTGCATGGCTGGATTCCAAATTTGTTCTTTTCAAAGTAGCTCTGCAGGCCATGATCTAGCACCACCCACTTCTGATTCCAGCTTATCCATTAGTGTGACATCTGTTTAGTCAGCTTGGGCTGCTATAACAGAATACCAAAGTCTGGGTGGCTCAAAGAGCAAACATTTACTTCTCACAGTTCTAGGGGCTGTGAAGTGCAAGATCAAGGCGCTGGCAGATTCATGTCAATGGAATGGGTCCACTTCCTGGTTCACAGTCAGTCATCTTTTCAATGTGTTCTCACATGACAGAAGAGTAAGAGAGGGCTCTCTGGGGTCTCTTTTGTAAGAGTACTAATTCCATTGATGAGACTCCATCCTCATGACCTACTCACCTCTCCAAATCTCCACCTACTAATACTATCACATTGGGGGTTAGGATTTCAACACATGAATTCTGGGGAGCATATATTCAGTCCATAGCAGCATGTACTCTCCCATGTACTCTCTTGCCCAAAGGGGAGCTTACACAGTGAAGGGATAAATCATGAAGTTTTAAAAAAAGGAATAGCTCTCAAGCTGGGCCTCTCATCTTTCATTTGATTCGTTGTTTCTTTTCCATTTTTTTTAAAGCTTAAATATAAGAATCTTCTTTCATACTTATTGTATTTCTTCTGACTTATTTCAGCCCAGCATAGCTGCCTGCAGAGATGGTTTTGCAACTATATTTTGTTGGCTATTATACTGCTATCTTTCCCAGAATTGTTTTAGTCTAAAGTGTTTTTTACAGATACATATTGTACATTTTAATCGGATGTATTGATTAACATATTCAGGAGAATTGGACCCCAAAGAGAGCTTTGTGGCACTATTCTAGGGACTTCTCTCCAATTCAATATTGATCTTTTAAGCAGCACTCATTGGGAATGGTTCAAATCATTGCTAATCCTTGTAACAACAGGTGATTATGGAAGACTGTGTGAAGTGCTTTACTAAAATGGACATGAATTGTATCTAAGCCCTTACCCTCATGCAGTAGCTTAGAGGTTCCCATCGGGCTGTCTGTGAGTAAATTTATCATCCTACATATTTGACTCTAATTCCTTAGCATCAAATTTTTTATTAAAAATTTTTAATCTCCTATTTAAGTTCTTAAATATTACTGATTGTCTTTTCATTTTCAGACCCCCATTATGCAATTTCTTAAATATGTGGATATGAACATATGGAAGCAGCCAGGTATTTCAATATCATCTCTCTTTTGCAAAGCTTCTCTTGATTTGGGATCAGGAGCTCAGGATCAGGAATAAAAACATCTAGATGCCAATACTTAATCTGTTCCTTAATTAGCTGTGTAACCTATGATATGCCCTCTAACCTCTCTTAACATTAGTTAATTCCTCTGTAAAAAATGGGTTCTACTAGATGATTTCCATGAGTTCCTTCATGTTATAGAAACCATAATCATAATCAACCAATTTAGCACAAACAAGAAAACCTCAGAGGAGTTTATAGGGAAGGAAGATGAATGGTACCATTCAGTAACTACACAATTTCAAAAAATGACAGTGAAAGTAAGAGTGGCATGTAAATGCTGCAGGAATTTGGAGAGGGGAGAGAGCTGTGGGGGTTACACTGTCTGGAGTGGATTTCATGGATGCAGCGTAAACAAAAGGGAGAATAGAGGTAGGAAAGGGTTGATATCTGAAATACTTTTTATTCTTGTTTTGTTTTGTTTTGTTTTGTTTTGTTTTGTTTTGTTTTGTTTTGTTGGTGTTTTAAACCTCTCCAAGGTCAATGTCAGTGCAAGATACCTTTGATTCTTTGGAATACTGCCTTGACACTTAATCAGGAGTCCTAACTTACACTTTGATTTCAGAAATGGACAAAGTAGTGCTAATCATTTCCAAGCACACCATTTTGAAGTGATATATCATTTTATTTGGAGTGAAATAACATTCAACACATAAGAACTCATAAAAGTAGGCAGAACAATTTAGAAATTGTCTTTTGGCCTTAGCAGCATTTGAAGGCAAACAACTCAGGTAATTGCTACTAGTGTTTGCTTTTTAATGTTGAATAAAGGTTGAAAGAAAAAAAACCAAGGGAACAATAGATGGCATCAATTTAGCTTGCTCTTTGTGGGATGAAGTAAAATGTGGTGGTTAGGAATATAGGCTCTGGAGTCAGACTCGGAATCCATCCTTTGTGGTTGGATGAGGTTGTACATGCCACCTAACCTTTTGTACTTCAATTTCTTCATTCATCAAATGGGCATGATAATAAAACTTATGGAGATTTCGTTAGGGTGAAATGTATTATCCCATAAAGAACTTAAAGTTGTAGCTGGATTAGAGGAAACACCCACTAAATGTTGATTATTATTATTATTACCATTCTTAGTGTTTTTGTATTCTCCCATAAAAGCATACACATTACTAAAAGGAATACAGGATGGAAACAACATGAAATGGAAAGGAGAAATTAGAAGAATTATAAATTCTTCTATAAATTCTGAGTTATAAATTCTGAAGGCATAAATTATGGTAGGTGGAGCCTTGTCTACTACAAAATCTCTTTATGAAATGGTCTCTCCAACCGTTGGTCTCTTCGTGCCTCTTTACTTTTGAATCCAAAATTGTTGCAAAATTAAAGCAAAAAATCTTAGAATTTTGAGTGATCTCTCTGGACCTTAGAAATCATCATGTCATGTGACTCTAATCTGTGATTTTATTATTCAAGATTAATTTACTTATTATCATTGAACTATAATAATTAAAAATGGCAAGAATGTAACAATAGCAAAATATAAGCATTGTTTTGCCTAACCTGTGAATTCACTGCAATAATTTAGTGTGTGAGAATTTAGTTATACAATAAAATAATTAAAAAATCTATTGAAAATCATTAAAATGAATAACCCAAGATAACTAATCTTTTTAGGAATTTTTGGCAGGAAAAAAAAACTATT
The DNA here is from genome assembly GCF_017311325.1 of Ursus maritimus. Classification (NCBI taxonomy): domain Eukaryota; kingdom Metazoa; phylum Chordata; class Mammalia; order Carnivora; family Ursidae; genus Ursus; species Ursus maritimus. The sequence goes on from NW_024423786.1 coordinate 13,631,267, forward strand.
CCTAACTGTCAAATGGGTATAATCAATACTCCTCTTTCAAAATGTCTGTGATTCTTTTATCCTGATTAACTCAGTTGTGGGAATCAACACCTGGAGAATGTAGTGGGATGAGACATTACATGTGGGAGTGAAGAAAGCATAAAAAGGCTTTAAAAATTGGGGGTACTCAGTAGGAAATTCATCCACTCCTATAAAGGATCAACTAGCTGATGATTATAAAGCACTTCGTGCATTCTTTTTTTTTTTTTTTAAGATTTTATTTATTTATGTGACAGAGAGACAGCCAGAGAGAGAGGGAACACAGCAGGGGAGTGGGAGAGGAAGAAGCAGGCTCCCAGCGGAGGAGCCCAATGTGGGACTCGATCCCAGAGCACTGGGATTACGCCCTGAGCCGAAGGCAGATGCTTAATGACTGCGCTACCCAGGCACCCCCACTTCATGCATTCTTAATTCTGTAGTGGAGCTAAGACCTGTTTCTTCAACTCTGTATGTCTTTTCTTCTCAAAGCCTTCTGACAATTCTCTCTCCTTTTTTCTCTGTCTCTCCATGTCTACTTTTGTTGGGGACAATATGGATACTGGTAGGAAGCAGTGAATAGAAACAATAGGATGAACATAGTCCAATGTACACTTAAAGGTAAGAAAAGACACTTCTTGAACAACAAGAAGTCTTAGGCAGTGAAAGACTCTTTGCTTGATCTATTTAAAATAAAGCTAAGTAAAGCAGTGGAAAATGCCTGCCAAGCAAGACTTCAGCTTTGTCAGGAAGATGGGTTAAATGCTTCAAGAGGTTCATCTTGAAGTTCTCTATTTTGGTAGCACAAAACATTATTAGTTCGTTGTACTGAGTACTGAGAAAATTGTTTGCTGCTATAAAATGGCTACATTTGAGCGAATGAAAACAAAGTCAATAAAGAGCTGCAAGATAAGACTTATGCATAAAACCAAATGACGTAGTTTCACAATGAGCCCTCGTTGAATGCAAGGCTTAGTTTTCTTTCAGGTGGGTCACCTGTGAATCTATTGAAATGTGGACAAACTCAACTTTCCTCCGAGAGTTGGATTAGGCTATAGAGAAGACACACGCCGTATTTGTCACCTAAGTATTTCTTTGTCATTCATTCTCTACTACCTCCATTGTCTTTGCTCATGAAATACAAGTTGACCCTTCTCTGCAGAACCTTTCTTTCCCTACTTTATAAAAGGAATCATATTTGAAATGACATAATGCATGCATGTGTACTATCTCCCACAAAAGGACTGAAAACCATTGAGTATCATGGAAAACAATTTTTTTTAACCTTTTCAAATGTTTTGACTTGTCACATTATATTTTCACCTCCTGCCTGATTATTCTTCATCACCTTGACAGGGCAAGTATGTTCTCTTTTGTGATTTTCTCTCCTAAAATAAGTATGAAAAGTAAAGGCCACCTGTTGCCATTTAAGAATAAGGTTTTTCTCTAAATCCACTTGACATTTCAAGGCTTCACATCTGCTACTTTGCGATAACATTTTCCTTTACAGACCATGTGGTTTCTAAAATGGTGTCACGTGAGTCAAAAATCTAGCCAAGAACGGTGTTTACAATTTCTAAGCTTAAGGTTGTTTTAGGATTTCATCCCCCATTGGCAAAAGGGTGCACAGTGATTTTTCTGGGCTCTTATTTATAATATATGAGCACATTTCTTCTTGTGTGCCCATTCTGATTAGTTGAAAGTGACTGCTCATACTACTGGGTTGATATTGGTGACTTATGGATGCCCAGGTGAAACAGTCCTCGCCAATTTGGGATGTCTATCAGTGGTGAGGGATTGGCCAGTGTTCTGTATTGGCCATTCTTTCTTCAGAGGCTTCTTACAGTCAAGAGCAGACTCTCACCTCTGTTCCAAACACATTTACATATCTGACTGAGACAGCAGGGTGGCCACAGGCATATGGCAACAAACTTCTACCTACCTGTCTCCCCCGTTCCGCTCCTCTCTTAGCTTGACTGATATTCAATCCCTGTGGTTTTCTGAACAAAGAGGAACTATTGCTGGCCTAGATTAAAAAGCCTAGGCAGGGTGATGTGTGCTTATCAAGATAAACATTTATCTGCAACCCTCCTCTCTGGACCTCAGGGGGCTCTTAATCACCAAAGAGGTTCAGGTTGCAGCAATATTTGCTCTTGGTGCATTTTCAGAGGGCAGGGTAATTCCATGGCCTGCAAATGAAGATAAGAGGCGGGCTGCAGACAAGGCAGCAGTTGCTGGTAGATAAGAGTGTGTTATTCCATGCCAGAGGTTAATGGGAATTGTCAGTGTGGTGGTGATTTTTCCAATCCTTTGTCTCTATTTTGACAGAGGACGTGGCCCCAGCCAAACACAGGATCCTATTTCCAAGAACACCTGTCGCTTCATGGATCAAATGTAAGAGATACTTCTTGGGAACTCCTTCTATCCCAATACACCGTGTCCCTAGGTCATATTCTGTCTACATTCTTGGCATAAGCTTTCCTCTGGCCGTGCCTCTTGTTGCCAAATGGCTAATCTTCTCTCTTCTGCATGTTGTTTGCTTGCAAAGCTTTAAAAATGATTCTCTATTTCTTTCTCTCTTCTTTGTTTCTGAGCAAGCTATGTAAATGACAAATATTTCAAGTCAACGCTTCAATATTTCTGTGAGCATTAACAGCTCTGGGTAATAATAATCCACAAAGGAGTCAAAGTTAAAGTTTATTTTTATATTCATGTTTAGGATACAGTCAGTTAAACAAATATAAACACACCCACTCAGTACCCAGGGTTGCCCTCTCTCCATGGCTGCTGTCTGCATGTGAGTCCAAATCTAGGGAAATCTGGCCCCTGCAATTGTAAATGATTTGGACCTAGTGTTTAAATGACTAGCATTAGTTTTCAGTAGATTTTTTCCTTCTGCTTATCTGAATAGCTGCAAACGGGTTCTGTTATTTTAAAAATGCAAATATTTAGTAGACTAATCTATAACATGAGAGGTACCATTCACCAGCCTAAAGAAAGCAATTTACCATAATCAGTTTGTTTCACCTAGAGAAAAGGGGCCTCTTGAGAAAAGAAAAAAGACTTGTTGGTTCTGTTTTGAGGGCATTAGTCATTGTGTTATCTGCTGTAATAATACCATATCCCATTTACTGAGTGCTTACCACAGCCAAGCACTGAGTTAATGTTGCACGTGTGATCCCATTTAATTCTTATGGAAAGTTCCTAAGATGGGTATCTGTCTCTCTTTGATGGATGAGGATACTGACCTCAAGTGATGAAGCAACTTGCCTGAGGTCACACAGCTAAGAAGAGATTGAACTAGGTCTTTCTGCTTCCAGTGCCCATGTTCTTTTCTGCCTCCCGATAAAGCAGCAGACTTGGCCTTCAAAGAAACAGTACGAAAGGATATCTTTCCATTTTCTGAATTTCTGAGGCCTTCTCATTTTTCCAGACTTCCCTGAGATCTTGAATATGTGTACCTACCAAAGATGAGCCCTTGCTAAGAGGGCTGTGCCTAGAGTCCATGTTTCCTGCCTTCTAACCCAGAGCTCTTTCTCAGTTTCACCACTCTCTTTCTGGGGGCTAATGGCTGGAGGAAAGACAACAGCAAACCATTTTCATAAGCCCTTCCCCCACTTACCTCCTCCCCTCTCCACTCCACAGCTACTCTTCTTTTCTCATTTTCATAGACTGTATCCCTCAACATTTTATTGCATATGTATTTGCTTTTTGTTTTTCATGTTTCCCCGTAATAGAATGTGTGCCCTAGGAGAAGAGGGACTTTGTTTCATTCACTGCTATATCCTCAGGACCTAGAAGAATGTCTGGCTCTAGTAGGCCCTCAATAAATATTTATGGGATGAATGAATGAAGACACAGATCTTTACAAGTCTTAGTTAGATACTTCTATTACCCGAACGCAGTGGTGTTTGAAATTAAAAAAAAAACCCTCTCCACATAGTATATATGAAGAGCTGTGGATACTTGGTTATGTACTCCAGAAGCAGGAGGGTTTTTTGTTTTATAAAAATGATTTAATACATCGTTAATATAGTAACGTTTCATATTCAGGACACATTTGTCTACAAGCTCTGTCCTTTTGAAAGCTCAGGCCAATTTGTAATTAAATATACTTCAGAAATATTGCTCTAATTTATCATGCAACATCATAGCACTAAACGATTTGACGTTTCTTTTTCCTCTACAATATGCAAAACAGAACAAAACTGAGCAACCCCTCCCCCCATTCTATTACATTACTTAAGCATTTGGTAAAACTTTTTTCAGACATTCATTAAATTTAGGCATAGTATGCACATACTATCTCATGTTAAAAGGTTCAGAAACTCCAACTCTGAAGGATGTAGGGAAACTTAAGCTTTAATGAGATTTCCCTGTTTTGGGGTGTAAAAGGAATGCCCAAGGGTGTCCTGCAGCATTTTTGGCCTTCATTGTTCCCCACGCCTTGCAGGGTATTTAAGGATTGAGATTCAGGCTACAACACAAACTTTCCAAGGCATTAATACTTACAAAGCTGTGAGTGTCAAAGGGTTAAGAAAGGCCATGGTTGCTTGCTGCTGGAGGGAAAGCTGGGAAGAAAATATTTTTGTGCTTCTAATGTTAATCTAGGGAATGATCTTTCCCGCTTGGATAAGGGGAAAAAAAGCTTTCTTCTTATTTCATAATGCAACTGCATAAAACGTGATCTTTCTTGCATATGGAAATGAATCATTCTGAAAGGGTTTTCTCAGCCAAGGTTATCAGCTTTTCATTTTTCCTTCAGCACTACTAAAGGCTCCTTTGCTTTCTCTTTTCTCACCTCCCCACAGTGAGCTTTTGCCGTGTAATTTCTTCTGAAAGATCCAAATTCCCATTGACTCCTTTTACTTTAGAGTGTTTACTTAACAGCAAATGATCAATGTTGAGCTAAATAGGGAAGAAATCATCTGTATAGTTACATTTCTTTATATCTTTCAGCACATGCTCGCCTATTTTAAATGCTAACATGGCAAACTGTGTTGGATAAGCATTCTGGGATGTCCATGTGTTCGTTATTTTGCAACATAAAGTGGAGATACTCAATCCTTGAAAATTGCTTTCTGAGATTGGATGCTGCACCGTGTCTCCTAACTCATATTTATCCTTAATAAAAAGGTATTATGGGAGGAATATGCTTGTACTTGCTAGATCAACTCTTTACTATAAAAGTGGGTTAAGATACATTGACGTTTATTGTTTTGAGAAAAGCTGCTGTGGAGAGAGAGAAAGACAGAGACAGAAAGAGAGAGAGTTTAATATACAGCTATTTACTAGGTGGACTGACTTCATCAGGAATGGTATGGATCCTTTATAAGAAAGTTAAGGGTTAAGAGTGTGGCAACTCTAGAAGGGCAGATCTGAATTTGAGTTTTGACTTCAGTTTTCCAGTTTCTGGACAAATACTCAATACCTCTGCGCCTTTGCTTGCTTCCCCATCTACACAGTGGGGATAGTAAGAGCATCAGTCTTAAAATAGATTTAGTATGAGGGTTCAATAGTTGATCTGTATAAAGTGCTCACCACAAAGCTGAGTGTATGATAAGTAATTAGTTTATGTTAACTACTACCATTATTGTTATTAAATAATTCAGCTGGCAAGTGGACATACAGTGAAGCAGACCAAGATTTAGAAAGGGATGATCAGTGGCCTATGGGTCCTAATTAATTAATGTCATATCCTCAGAGATCCCTGCTTTGAATCCCTAAATTAGGGTAGGCAACCCCTGGTATATGCTTTCACAACATCCTTTACTTTTTTTCTTTATACAATTTACTGCTTTTTTTTTTTTATTATTTAAAGATTTTACTTACTTATTTGAGAGAGGGAAGGAGAGAGAGAGCATGAGCAAGAGGAGGGGCAGAGGTGAAAGAGAAGCAGACTCCCCACTGAGCAAGGGGCTTGGCATGGGGCTGGACCCCAGAACCCCGAGATCATGACCTGAACTGAAGGTATACACGTAACTGACTCAGCCACCCAGGTGCCCCTAAAATTTACTACAGTTTTATTTATTTGTAGGATTATGATTTAGGGTGTGAGAGGTGATGGAAGGGATCCTATGTATTTTGTTCACTGCTTTAGACCCTGTGAATATCCACAGTGCCTGGAACAAAGTGGGTTCTCAAAATCACTGGATGAATAGATGACAAATTCAGGAAAGATTTATGAGGTACTTACATACCTGGCAGAGCACCTCTGTAAATGGATGGATGGATGAACTCTTTTGGTTTCATCAGACATCTTTGGCTGCTTTTTTCAAGATCCTTTGCTGGCCCTTTCTCCTTTGCTCCATGTTTAATTGTATTTAGAGTGATATAGATAGATAGATAGATAGATAGATAGATAGATAGATAGATAGATAGATATAAGAGTACAAATGTAGATTATTCCACAATCCAATTCCATGTCAAAACTGTTTTATTGCTTTGTTACATCACCGTTCTAGAGTCTGCAGTTTAGTACTGGAGAAACAGTCCTTGAGGTCTTGGAATAGGTTCTATCTCTCTGTTGTGCCTGGTACTATTCAAATTCCTCTGACAATGGCTTCCACAAGCGTGCATGACATGAGGGTCTTGGTTCAGTTGGTTTCAATGGAAACAGCACACTTGCATGTACATGAGGACCAGACAGGTAATATAAAGTAGGTAAGCTGGCTAGTAGATGGGGACAGTGGCAAATGACATGAGTGGCCCATTCCAGGGGCAGCCATAACTCAATTTCTGTTGCTTTTTGACACATGAAAACCCAATATTGCCAGATCTGCCAGTTTTTTAAGAGAAGCTTGACATCTCTATTTCTATGGGAAGTTTTCTTTTTAAAAACATTTTCAATGAATTATTAGTATTTTTTTAATTAAAAAATTGTGTGCTCCAAACTGATAGTTCTTAGGGCTGAAACCAGCCCATGGGGAAACTGTCTGGACAGTTATGTCTATATAACCCCAAATCGTTCACTCAAGTGAAAAAGAATAGTGGCCTAAAATGTGAGAAAAGCTACTACCAAAAATGTCTACAAAGAGTTGGACACATAGATATAAATATAGGCTTTGGATTCATACAGATCTAGGTTTGCAATGTGATCTTGAACAAATTGCTTAATCTCTCTGAGATTATTTCTCCTGATAAGATTCTTCAATTCTCTAAGGGCTTATTTAACAGAGAGGAATATAAATTTCTTTTTTTAAAAATTTTTTATTATGTTATGTTAGTCACCATACAGTATGTCATTAGTTTTTGATGTAGTGTTCCATGATTCATTGTTTGCATATAACACCCAGTGCTCCACGCAATATGTGCCCTTCTTAATACCCATCACTGACCTATCCCAATCCCCCACCCTCCTTCCTTCTGAAACCCTCAGTTTGTTTCCCAGAGTCCACAGTCTCTCATGGTTCATTCCCCCTTCTGTTTACCCCCCATTCATTCTTCCCTTCCTTCTCCTACTGATCTCCCTGCTATTCCTTATGTTCCATAAATGAGTGAAACCATATGATAATTGTCTTTCTCTGCTTGCTTATTTCACTTAGCATAATCTCCTCCAGTCCTGTCCATGTTGCTGCAAATGTTGGGTAATCGTTCTTTCTGATGGCTGAGTAATATTCCATTGTATATATGGACCACATCTTCTTTATCCATTTGTCTGTTGAAGGGCATCTCTGCTCCTTCCACAGTTTGTCTATTGTGGACAATGCTGCTATGAACATTGGGGTGCATATGGCTCTTCTCTTCACTATGTCTGTATCTTTGGGGTAAATACCCAGTAGTGCAATTGCTGGATCCTAGGGTAGCTCTATTTTTAACTTTTTGAGGGACCTCCACACTGTTTTCCAAAGTGGCTCTACCAACTTACAAGGAATATAAATTTTTGTCTATATTTTGTAATAAGCTCAATTTACTAAATGTACATACCTAATAGACAAAGCTTAGAGACTCAAATTGAATATTTAAAATTTATTATAAAATGAAATTAGTTAAATTCTCATCGAAAGTGCAAATTACAATTTAAATTTTAATGTGACTGGAACTTTCGAACACTATGAATAAATACCTTGCGGAGTAGACAAAATGACTATAATTACAATATTTACTTGATTTGTTACTGTAATTATACTAAAACTATTCAAAATTATTGATGCTCTGATTTCTTTACTATTTTGATATATATTCTTAAATACCTTTGTAGGATTACAACAGTACTTGTTTTAATTTAACTTAAAATTATAATAGAGTTTATATTGTCATCTTCCAGGATTACAAGGTCTTTGCTAGTTGCAAAAAAAAATCCCCCAAACCAAAACAACACCAGTATCTTCTCACAGCACCTTCATTCTTGGATCTGGATTATCAACAAGTTAGTTTCTGATGCATGAATGGGACTGATTGCTTGTCCCAAATTGATTTGCACCAGCCAACGATTACCTGGCAAGATCCCTTAATGAAACTATACTGTATTTTTTACATTAGTGGCATGATTAGAATTCTGCATCTTTCCCAAAAGTTTAGACCTTTGTAATTTTGTTTTTTTCCCCAGAATGAGGCATTCTTTAAATTTTGCATGGCCAGCCCTGTATCATCAAATATCCTGTCAATGATTATATATTACCCTCTCCTATAAGTATTATTAACAACTTATCTATGCCTCATTTAGTATTTAATATAATTAGTAGGGCCATCTAGCTTTCTGAGAACATTTGGCTAACCAATCTTCTCAAATTCTCTGTTGAACCCTCTTTCTCTTTGATCATTGAGTGTGACTACTGATTAAACCTCATTCCACCTGGTTATTATTTGTGACCATAATCATTTTTTTTTCTACTTGAGGGTTTAGTTCCAAGGTTCCTTGCAACTGCTTAGCTGACTTATACTTTTAGACATCAAGTACATATCTGTACCTTATGAACAGATGTACAGAAGAATATATAGAAGCAACACACCTACATATAATCTCTCTTTTAATTATTATAATCAATCAAAAGGCCAATACATATATATATTTATAGTCACTCTTCTTTTTGCATTAGAACTACATTTTCATTTACTTTATTATAACTTTCCCTATTTGTTATCAGGATGGAATTGTGGCCTTTCACGGACTCAAACTTGTTCTATTTAACTGTAATTATTATTATTATTTTTAAGGATTTTATTTATTTGTGAGAGAGAGCATGAGAAGGGGGGAGGAGCAGAGGGAGAGGGACAAGCGGATTCCCTGCTGAGCAGAGAGCCCAATGCGGGGCTCCATCCCAGGACCCTAGGATCCTGACCGGAGCTGAAGGCAGACACTTAACCAAATGAGCCACGTGGGTGCCCCTGTTTTTCTTCTTCTCATGCACCAACTGGCTTAAGTTGGTCACTATGAGTCTCTGTAAGCTGGCCCTTTGTCCTGATGTCCTCAAGAGCACCAGTGTTCTTCAGCAAATGTTCTGGCTCTTCTTATATGACTCAGTTCCAAGGCAGGGAACCAGTTACCCTCTGAGAATCCCAGGTTTCATTTTAGAAGAAACATATTGGAAACTAATGTCTGGGACCTAGAGATCCACATAAAGAGACAATGGGGTCAAAGTACTGCTGATCCTGTCGAGTGATTTTTAGAGAAAAAAAAACTGAAAAAAAAGTATTACCTTTTAGGAAATAAAGTTTATATTATTTTTTCCAATTTAGCAATTCTGTCACTGGATCTTTCCTTAAATATGGTTTTCTAAGTAATTTTCTCCATATTAGAAAAATTTGGGGGTGTGGCTCAGTGGCTTAAGTTATCAGACTCTTGATCTTAGCTCAGGTCTTGATCTCAGGGTTGTGAATTCAAGCCCTGTGTTGAGCTCCATGCTGGGTGTGGAGCCTACTTTAAAAAAAATAAATTTATCCCCCTAACCATATGGAAATTGTATAATCTTTGTTGAAGTCCTTATATAGTCTTATTTTTAACTGATACATAGTCAGTTTGGGGGATTCTTCCACCTTTGAAATAATAAGAAGTGTATGTGTGTGGATGTGGTGTGGGTGCGAGTATCTGCCATCTGCCCCCTATTCCTGATGCAGAGCTCCTAAATTCTTTGAAATTTCCTGGGTGATTGATAAGAGATCTTTTGTTCTAATGTTGTGATTCTTCGTGGGCTTCTAGATGGGGGCTGGTGGCTAGAAAGACTAAGCTATGATTAGAAGCTTGGACTTTTCAGCCCCACCCCACCCCCCATTTTATGGAGTGGTGAGAGAGACTGGAGATGGAGTCAGTAATTGATCATGCAGCATGATGAAGCCTCTGTAAAAATCCCCAAAGTGTAAGGCTTAGGGAGCGTTAAGGTTGGGGAACACATCCAGGTACTAGGAGAGTGGCCCACTCCCAATTCCATGGGGTCTGAAACTTCTGTGCTCAGGACCCTTCCAAACCTCACCCTCCATACCTCTTCATCTGGTTGTTCATTTGTATCCTTTAAAATATTCTTTGTAGTAAATGAATAGTAGTACATAGCTGTTTTCCTGGGTTCTGTGAGCTGCTTTAGCAAATAATCGAAAACTAAGGGAGGGGGTTGTGGGAACCTCCCATTTATAGCCAAGCTGGAAGAAGTGTGAGTTACCTGGAGGTACACTACTTATGACTGGCATCTGAAGTGGGACTGAGTCCTTGACGTATGGGGTATGTATCAATGCCAGGCAGTTAGTGCCAAAATTGCTTTATATGGAAAACCCACATACTTTCTCAGTGGGTTGACTAACAACATGTAGCTTACAAGGTTGTAAGGAGTAGAGAAGTTCCCTCAGCGCATAGCACAGAGGACATATTTGGAATATGCAAGCTGATATGATTAAGCATACATAACCTTAAGAAGCACACTTACCTACAATGCAAGCTACCTCTTAGAAAGTAGCATTCACGTGTAAGCTGTAGAAACTCTATTTAAAATGTACAAGTGATACACAGAAAAAAATTAGTTTTTCAAAAATAAATGCCTTCTATCTCTTTTGTATTACTAGTCCTCTATGTGACATTCTGTAGCTCTTTTAAATATTTTTGTATTAACATTGAAATTATCCATCTGGGTGGTTTCTGCATCCGCTTGAGTATTAATAATTTGTTCTGTTCTGTCTCCATTTATGGAGAAGCTGTTACACCATAAAGGATTGGGTGGTTTGGCCTGAAACCATTAGGAAAAAGCAGATCCAAAGGTTAGGTGACCTAGATGTATTGGGAGCAACCATGGCCATAATCATGGGCAATTCTTTTTGTAGCTGTTTTTTAAATCCCCAATTACCACGGCTGGCACTATAAAAAATGAATCCCCATCCGTGCTTCCTTTGCATTACTGATGAAGCTGATTTTGAAAGAGATTTCATTTTATTTATCAATCAGAAATCCGTCAGTCTTTTCATACATACACACTAAATACCTACTAGGTGATGAAAGCTGCCTGGTGCACATAGCGTCGTATTTAACAAGGGACCTGTATTTAAAAAAACACCCTTCACTGTTACGGAGAAGGAACACTAGTTTTCGGGTCAAAAGTCCTTATTTTAAACTCAGCTATATCTTAACTAGCTGTGCAACCTTGGGTGAACTGGCTCCCTTTTCTGGGACTCTGTTTTCACCTCGATACACAGGTGAAGAAAATACTTACCTAATTAGATTTTAGGGAGGAATACATTTAACGAGATGATGTTTGAAAAAATGCTTTAAACACTAAATGTATACACAAATCTTTTACTAGTGAAAAGCAGAATATAAGGTACATTGATCTTATGATTTAGACATACCTAATAAATTTGTTAACTGCAAAGTAATAAACTGTCATTGCCTAAAAATGATCATATTCATGAGGTGTCTTACTAGTTCTGAGGAGAAAGAGAGCATACTTTAGAAGCTGGGGTGGGCAGGCAGTGCTCCAGGTAGGAGATAAGACTGAGATTAGGCTGTGAAGAATTACTAAGAGTTTGGGAGGAAAGCAAAGGAACAGAAGTGAGCAACCTACAAACATTTCAGGACAGAGTGCATAGACGCAGCTGGCTGTAACCGAGGCTTCCTGAGAGGAGCAGATGATGCAAATTTGGAGAAGTCAAACGGAGCTATATTTTGGAGACTCTTGAATGTCTGGCTAAGTATTTCAGACTATTTTGTCAGCAGTAGGGAAACTTCAGTGGTCCATAAATTGATTTTAAACTATAAGCCCCCTGAAAGAGATTTGTCTGTTGTTCCATTCACATATAGGTAACTGTTTTACTTAATGATAGGGTAAGATTTGCCTTGATACTGTTTACCATATTTTTCAACTAATTTTTTCTGCAGCCCTTGAAGATGATTCTGGGAAGTATTTTTCTTTGCTTTTGCAAAGGCAAAATTTCTGGATGAAATTCAAGCCCAGTGTGTTGATCCTCTAAGCCCATCTCTTCACTTCCTCTTTCTTCTTGCAGACAAATATTTTGATCTGTTCCCCAAACATCTCTGTTTATAGACCTCCTCATGCTGTCCAGCATGCTGTTCTGTGTCTGGTAGCATTCCAGACACTCCATGAGTACAGAGACCCTCTCTGTCTTAACTGCCATATCTCCAGCCTCTGCCATAGTACCAGGCACATAGTAAGTCCTTAGGAGAAGTTTGTGGAACAGATGAAGGAAGGAAGCAGGGAAGGATAAAAATGAAGGAATGAAGAAGGAAAGCAAGCCTACCTAGAAAATGACAGGCAGCATCATTTAAACAACAAGTTGCAACCCCATGTGTTGGACCATTTACAAACCCAGTTCTTCATGATGGGGGTGTTAAAGGGTAAAATCAATAAAAAAAATTTATCTTGCAAAATAAAAGAATGTTTTGAGAAACGCCTTGTCATGGAAGGCCAGTTGGAAATTTTTAATGGGCCACATATTCCTGGCTATTTTTCCCATCAATTGACTTGGTATGATGTAATTTAAAAGTGCTTGAGAGCTTAAAGGAGATTTAAAGGAACTCTGAGTGCTGACATGAAAAATAGGAGCAGTGGATAATAGTTGCTGTGTCGGTTGGTTGCAGCTACATATCGACAAAACAAAGTCACAAGACTATTTTGTTCTCTACTGCCTTCCAACTTTTTTTTCTTCCATCAGAGAGGAAGCCTTTATGTCTAAAATGTGGTGATATTTTTAGGAGAAAATGAGTATGTGAGCACAGTCATAAATAACTCTAATCTATTATTTAGAGACATTAACAAGTTCTCCTGTGTATATATGGCTTTGAATAGAAAAAAAAGGCAGAAAATCACAATGGAAGACTAAATTGCAGAGTGACCTTTGAAATGCCTTTATCATATTACTGCTCTCCTGTGGGACTAAGTTTATTTGGAAGCAGGGGTTTCATTCAGCTATAAAGAGAGGGAAATCACCACTTTTTATTTTACCATTAATATCTTCTAGAATTACGGCATCCATTATGGCAGCCAGAGCCATATGTGGCTATTTAAATTTAATTTAAATGAATTGAAATTACACAAAATTTAAAATTCAGTGCTCCGTCACATTACCAATATCTCAAGTGCTTAATAGACACATGTGGCTAGGGATGATGGTACTGGACAGTACAGAAACAGAACTTTCCATCATTGCAGGACATTCTATTGGACAGTGCTGCTTTAGAACAAGCTGTATCTATTTTCTTAAAAACAACCGGGCTTTGGGCATAACTATCAACAGCCGATGTTATCTGACCTGGATCTCACAGTGTCTCTAGGTCTTTCACTTCAGATTTTTTTTTTTTTTTAGCTGTTTTCATTTTCATCACATATATGAACAGGGGAGATTATCCTGAGCCTGTTGGAAAAGGCTAGGATGGCTTGGTAGCGAGCAGCAATAGGGAAGCTTCTATTAATCACACTTAACTATTTGTTTCTTGCTGTGTGAGAGGTTGAAAAATAATGTTAACTAATTACATGCTTCTTTAAAACTTCTAATATAATATTTTCTAAAATGTGCTGTGAGGGTCATTTCAGAGAAGGCTCTTTAGATGAAGCAGGGCTCCATGTCAAGTAAGTGTGGGAAATGCTCTGGGCCATTCTTCACACTGTCGTCAAAAGTCAGTTTGTAAGAATATTCCACTTCCTCCTTAAACAAAACAAAAATTATCTCCAAATGCTTCCTTCTGCCTCTTATTTTTTTTAAGCTTTATTTATTTAAGTAATCTCTATACCCAACATGGGCTCAAACTCATGAGCTGAGATCTAGAGTCACACGCTGTTCTGACTGAGCCAGCCAGGCACCCCTTTCCTTCTGCCTTTTAAAATCCACACTCCCCAGTAGGAGGTCCAAGGCCATGCATCTAGACCCCACTTACTTCTGCAACTTCATTTCTTGCCATTCTCTCCTACTTACTCTGTCCTGACACAGTGGCCTTTTAAATCCTTTAAAATTACCATATTATTTGCAGGCTTATGTTTTTGCACATGCTGTTTCTCTCACCTGGAATGTTATTCCCCTTTTTCCTCTGACAATCTTCTCCTCATTACTTAGTACTCAGCTAGAATATCTCTTCTTTGGGGAGGACTCATGTGACCATCTCCCCAGATCCCGATGGTGCTCTAGCTGACAGGGTTCTGTTTTTCTTCCCTTGGCCATTCCTTTTACAATTTAGCCTCATATATTGGCTTATTAACTTGTTTGTTTTCTTTTGTCTCCACTAGACCATAAGTTCTACAAGTGTAGACACCATGGCTATTTTATTTGTCATTGCTTAACACCTAGTGTGCCGAAGTCAGCTAGAACTGGCTGGAGAGGGCTGAGTGTACGCATTTTTGTCACTACACCAGGTTCGGTGATGTTACCTTGATAGCTTGAAATCGACCATGTTTGAGTATATGCATTATAGAAACTAGTAAACACTACAAGTTGGGGAGTTTGGTATATCTTTTTTCTTTAGAGAGCTGGTTTTTAAACATTTGCCAACACACCTCTGTTGCCATGTTACCTGGCATATGGTAAATTCTTAATATTTGTTAAATGAACAAATTAATGATTACTGTCTCTTGGACAATAAAAATGCCCACTAATAGGTTAATGCTCTGAGACATTCTATAAATCAGAATCATACATAATCTGATATTACCAAACATATATGGCCAAGGAACATCTTGTCAACTAATTTTGGGATGTCACTAAGTAGTGTGGAGCACATTTTGGAAAATGTTGCCCTAAAACTTTAAGGAAGAGGAAATAGACATGCCCTAATTTGGCCTCTCCATTCTATAATGACTCCTTATACAGAAGATTCCACAGCATGTATTCTAAGGAAACCAAATCTCATAACCATGAGGCATTACTGTTGTGCCTACTACACACAACACAGTACTAGGTAAACCAAGAAATCTTATTCAGTAGGGAGCTCTTAGGGGGGCTACTTATATAATCTATAAGCATGAGTTAGCTCTTTATTGTGTGTAGAAATTGTATAGGAGATTTGTAGCATTCAAAAGAAGTAACAAAAATATTTCTTGCTCACTGGGAAATTATAGTCTTACTGAGAAAACAGAGCCATTGTCTGAGGAAATGCTAAGTGGTTGCGCATTTGGCCATGTATCCATCTTATGGATCATAAGTGAGGTACCATGTTTCAGGTGAAGGCAGAGGGGTGGGAAAATGCATTGCTTGATTGGTTGTTTCTGCAGGAGCACAGGGCTCATGTTAAGAACTCACCAAAGACACATTTGAAAAGGAAAATCAAATTTTGAGGACCTTGTATGGCAAGCTAAAGGGTTTGGACTTGACTAATATGGGGAGGGCTCTGAAAATTTGAGGAAATAGCTAAAATTCAAGTAGTGGAGTCTACTCCAGAGAGACTCTTTGTAGGCTATTAGAGTAGAGCCAGATCATTAATCCAGCCTGCAAAGACCTTGCAGGTCTGGCCCTGCCTACATCTGTAGCATCACCTGACATGATTCTCCCATGACTACTACTATTTGTTCTAGACCCTCTGGCCTCTGTTCAGACCTTGAACCATGGTATGCTTCCTTTTCCTCCAGAATCTTTCCTCTGGCTTGAGTATTCTTCCACACCTTTACCCCTTTATCTGGTTAACTTCTACTTGTCCTATAGGCCTCAACTCAACTGTCACTTCTCTAGGGAAGGCTTTTTTTCCCACTTCCCTGCCTATATCCACATTAGATTACTTGGTTATAATCACTAATAAAATTGTACTTTTAAATTTCAGAGCAGTTAGATTAGGTTGTAATTACACATTCATTAGTCTGATCAATTATAATCTGTCATTCCCACTACATTATATATTTCCTAAGAATAAGCATAAGTGTTTGCTCTGTATACCTGGGCCTAGCCCAAACATGACACCATAATTGACACTTACTTAATATGTATTGTTTGAATGAATGAATGAATGAATGAATGAGTGAGTGAATTAAATGCAATTGATTAAAATCCAAAATTCTGTAAGATAGGGTGAAAGCTTTGGGTAGTAGATACAGTTTCTAAAATTATCTTGACAGCCAAATGTAACAGGGTGAAATTTAAGAGGGAAAATATGATGAAGAAGTGAGGAGGCAGAGTAGAGCAGATGGGGAAGGAGCGAGTTTTAATTAACTGTAGGTTTAATGTGGTCTCAGAGTAGTGTGGCAGAAAAGCTGATGCAGCCTCCAACTGCAATAATTGGAATGTATACATTCCACATGAGAGATAATTGTTTCCCTCTCCTCTGCATTCATCCGATTACTCATGGAAGACTGTGCCCAATTCTGAAGAAAAAATATAGATAAAAAGAAGTATGTCCAGAAGAGAATAGCCAGAATGATGTGGGAAACTCAAAATGATGTGAGAGTGAACTTCAAGGAATTAGCAGTGCTTGTCCTGGAGGAAAATGAAAGTCTGAGGGACCATGTTGATTGTTTGAAAATCTCTGATTGTTGTAAATATTTTAAGAGACTAAATTGCAAAAGTAAAAAAATAAATTACAAAAGTAGATGAAAAAAGAAAAAAACCAACAATCCTGTTACTTTTTTCCCTTTAAACAATAGAAAAAATACTGAGATTTTAATTTTAAAAAAGCATTTGGAAATGTGCATGGAAAGGCAGATTTTGAGATGTGTAGAAAAAGTCTACCATTAGGAAGAGCTAGCTAATAATAATCACAGATATCCTGTAATAAAATGAACTACCTTATGAAAATGGTGAGTTACTTGTTAGAGGGGATGCAAACAAAGTCAGTCTGAAGCCTGTTGGGTTTGCTGTTGAGGGAAATTCATTTATCAGTTAAGAGTTTGGCTGAATTGCCTCTGAAATTCAATGAAGAACTAAAGACAGTAATTGATCTCAGATGGCTACTCTTTAAAAATGGAGTTTAAAAATGAACTGTTCAATTTGGAGTCAACCAAGATGTCCTTCCTTAGGTGAATGGATAAATAAACTGTGATACATCCAGGCAATGGAATGTTATTCTGCACTAAAAAGAAATGAGCTACAAATGATGAAAAGACATGGAGGAAACTTAGATGCATATTATTAAGTGATAGAAGGCAAACCTGAAAAGGCTCCAAACTGTATGATTCCAACTATATGACATTCTGGAAAAGGCAAAACTATGAGATAGTAAAAGGATCAATGGTTGTCTGGAGGGTGAGGGGAGGGAGGGATGATTAGACAGAGAACAAAAGATTTTTAGGGCAGTGAAACTACTGTGTATACTATAATGATGGATACATTTGCCAAACCCTATAGAATGTATAAAACCAAGAGGGAATTCTAATGTAAACTTTGGGTGATAATGATGTGTCAATGTAGATTCATTGATTGTAACAAATACAGCTCTCTTGTGAGGGATCACCATAGTTGAAAACTACGCATATAGAGGGACAGGGAGTATTTGAGGACTATGTACCTCCTGCTCGATTTTGCGGGGAACCTAAAACTGCTCTAAAAAATTAGGTCCTTTTTTTTTTTTTTTAAATGAGTTGTGTACCAATTCATAGAATTGTGGATCTGTTGTCTTTTGCTTTTCAATCTAAGGCTTAAAACTTTTATTTTCAAACTTTGACCATGTCTGTTTTTATCAAACAAGTTTATTTGCAGTTTTACAGAAAATGTAGAAACACTTTTCTTGAGCCTTGGTACCAAAATTACTTAAACCTTTCCTCTTAAGTATCAGTTACATAAAAATCTAAATTTAGTCGCAAAAATGTTTTTGACTTATCTGATAATATATACAAAATCTTGACCTGAATAATATGGTGCTTTGCTATTCAGGACAATGAAAGAGGGGGAAAAACAGGCAACTGTAAGACTGCAGTATGATTTTCTTCCTTTAATAAATAGAAATTAAGAATCCAATCCCCAAGGGAGATGTTAGTACTTCGGGAAACGAAGAAGAATGCTTGATTTTCCCTGGTTGCCAATATAATTCAGATTCTAGAGCAGTGATTTGGAAACTCCAAAAGGATAGTTGCTTTTGATTTTCATTGTTTCTGAAATTCATCCCCTCCTGGTAACCTGTGGTCTGCATCTAGCAAATGGGACTACTGAGTTTCTGAGGTGTGTGTGCCTTGACACGACAATAACACATCTAGTCTGGAGCACATGGAATAAGGCATTGCTTTGATTTTTATCAACTAAAAGATTTAAAAACTGAAAATATTCTTAAAAACAGTAGTAAGAATTCTGAGGCCTTTACTGTCAGATTTTCATTCAAGTCTGCCCTAGGTCAGCATGTTCATTTTCTTTGCTTGTCTGATGTTTATCTAGAGGCTGCTCATATAGGAAAAGAAAGTGATATCTGGAAGTCCCTTTCTTACAGTCAGCATTCTGACTCAAATTCTAAAGAGCCCTACCCCCCACAGGAGAATTATTCAGGTGTTCATGCCGGCCTACAGAGAAATGATGCCTGCATTTTCTAATATTTGGTAAGAAAATAGGATCAGAAGTGAACATTTTCTTATTTTTTTTAAGACTTTATTTATGGGCAACCCCTTTGGGTCCCCTCCCTCCTTGGGAACTTGTACAATCATTTTGCTATCACTCAATAAACCTTGCTTTGCTGCCCACCAAAAAAAAAAAAAATAAAAAAGATTTTATTTATTTATTTGAGAGAGAGAGAGAGAATCAGCAGGGGGAGGAGGGACAAGCAGACTCCCTGCTGAGCAGGGGGCCCAACACAGGGCTCCATCCCAGGACCCAGAGATCATGACCTGAGATGAAGTCAGATGCTTAAACGACTGAGCCACCAAGATGCCCCAGAAATGAACATTTTCATTAAATAGAGCTGGGAAGTGGAATGTCCCAAGAAGAAAAAGTTTAGAGCTGAGAGTAGACTTGAGGGTCAGGCCTACCTGTTGCTGGGTAAATCAACCCAGGACCCCCAGCATCCGTATGTAGCTTGGTCCTGAGAGGTTGGAGGAATACGTGTCCCTACTGGACCCTTTCTGCACAGTGCCTTCTGGTCAGTCAAAGGTTTATGCCTCTCAGAAGGCTATCAAAGACTCATTTTTTTCTCCACAAGCAACCTCATTGTTTTCTTCTATGGGTAAAAGTCATGTTGTGATTTTTTCATGGTGGCTTCCATTGAGGAGGTAAAATGTTTCTTGATTTTTCCTCTTAGACCTCTTCTCTCCTCTTTCTCCCTGCTTACTGCATGGAGTACAAGCGCACTAGTAGTGATTATAGAATTCTAAGGTTCCATGGAAGTGTCATTTGGAGGTTCCCTAGGATGTGACAAAAGAGGTAGGCAAAGACAGGGCAGGAAAATGTGGGCAGGCCCTACCCGTGCACATAACTCTCCACAACCTTGTTTTTTAGTTCCTTCTCTCCCATTCCTCCTTCTATAGTCTGTGCTCCTAGCCCACCAAGCTGTTTCTCATATGTGCTCATGTTTTTGGCTTGCCTGATAAGACTTTCCCCCATCATGGCCTGCTAATTCTCTTTGCTTCTGCAAGACTTCTTCCCTGGCTCCCTCACAGGTGGTTTGGTGCTGCCATATATTCTGTGTTTAATTCTCCTTGCATTGTCTCAAGTTACTTGCAATGACCTGTTGAAACATGCCTGTTGCACCAGACAGTGAGCTTCCTGAGTGTAGACACTGTATTTGATTCATGTTTTATCTGCAGGACTTAGCAATTGATTGGAATATAATTGATGATAAGGAAATGTTTTTGAATGAATGAATAAATGAAATACTTCTTTTCCTAATATGCCTTTCCTAGAGGTTGAGTCTCTTCAAGAATGTAATCATTTATACATATCTTTATTGAGCATATGATAAACTCTGGGTTTGGTGGAAGACATCAGGAACTGATGCTTGCTTTCCCCCTATTATATCCATAAACTCTCTTCCTGAAAATAGATGGAAATACCTCCTCTAAGGTCCACTTAAACATTACTTACAATAAATGGCTAGATGGATTGTAGGGCTTAGACTAGTAAAGCTCTACCATTATTGATTAATTCCCAATTGAATGCACTGAGAGGGCATTTACATTTCTTTATAGAGTACATAACATTGATTTTCAAATTCACCCACTAGAGTATGGGGAGTTCTCAGAGGATGCAGGAGGCAGGCCCAGGGCACAAGGGGGAAGACTCTGACTGGAGGGTTTAGTACCCCCCATCTACTACTCTATTTTCAGCTCTGTTTTTTTTTTTTGTTTTGTTTTGTTTTGTTTTGTTTTGTTTACAGTCATTGTCCCATAAAACTCCTTTGAAGAATGGATTTGCTGTCTAAAATAATGCACAAATCATTGGTATTATTTCTGAGAAGTAAGGTTAAAGAAAAGAAAGGGGTGTGTGTGTGTGTGTATTATTTACTTATTATTGTGGTAAAAAACACATAAAAAATTGACCATCTTAACCATTTTTAAGTGTACAGTACCGTCATGTTAGCTATATGTACATTGTTATGCAACAGATTTCTAGAACTTTTTTATCTTGCAAAACTATATTCTTTTAAATACAGTAATATTTGAGCAAGATGACATTTTACTATTAATTGCTCATTTCAGTCTGATTTTAAATATATTTGCCTCCCTTTGGTCAATTTATCAT
Organism: Ursus maritimus; assembly: GCF_017311325.1. Lineage (NCBI taxonomy): Eukaryota > Metazoa > Chordata > Mammalia > Carnivora > Ursidae > Ursus > Ursus maritimus. The sequence goes on from NW_024423786.1 coordinate 13,652,288, forward strand.
CCTAGCCTAAAAAGGATATTTACTTCCTTATTACTTATTTATTTCCTATTTATTCCCTCTTGTATTTTTTGGGTGAAGAGGACATATTGGCATGATGTGTTGACCCTCCATTCTTAAATACCATATCTTGGCTTTATTTATGTGATGAAGCCTTTCAGGGCTAGGATTTAATATGGATCATCTAGTTCAACCTCCTTATTCGACACATGAAAAAAAAAATACATCCAAGGAAGCTAAGTGACTTGCTCACAGTCATGGAAGTAGATAGTAGCAGAAAATGGACTAGTTTTCTTACCTCCTGATCCAATATCATTCCCCTACTTTATTAGCTTTATTTCAAAATCAAGAGTGGGTGGATTATCTAAAATCTTTTACATTGAATTCTTTGCTATGTGCACATTCCAATCTTTTTTGGTAAGTATTGGTGGTGGGAGGAAGAAGAATATTAATGATGGTATATGTCTAATTGTTACCTGCTACAGGCCAGACACTAATTAGGGACTTTACTTAGGCTGTCTAGCTTTTTTTTGACTTAAAAAATTATAGTAAAATATGTACAACATCCAATAACCATCTTTAACATTTTTTAGTGTACAGTTCAGTGAATTAAGTATATTCACATTGTTGTATAATCATCACCACCATCCATCTCTATAACTCTTTTTATCTTGTAAAACTGAAACTCTGTAGCCATGAAATACTAACTCCCCTTTCCCCCTCCCCCAACCCCTGACACCCACCATTCTACTTTCTGTCTCTATGAATTTGATTACTCTAGATATAGCTCATATACGTGGAATCATACAACATTTGTCCGTTTGTGACTGGCTTACTTCACTTGTTTTATCCTTAAGCTTCATCCATATTGTAGCATGAAAGTGTCTGAATGACCTTCTTTTTAGAGGCTAAATAATATTCCATTGTGTGCCTATGCCACATTTTGTTTATCTATTCATCTGTCAGTGGTCAGGCTGTCTCACTTTTGAGGGAGCATTATTATCCTCTTTTCATGGATAATGAAACCAAGAATGAAAAATGCTCAATAACTTCCCACTGGTCATAGAGCCATAAGCAGGGGAGTTATAAACCAAGCCCATATATACATGAATCTAAAAGTCATGTTCTTTTCAGCATCTGAGGCTTTCTTCCAAATCTGCAACATATTTTACCTACATTAGCATGGTGTAGGGGATGCAAGTCCTTAATATTACACTTCAGATGCTTTATTTCTTTTACTTTAGAGGTAATCTAGAAGGAGCATTCACTAACCTTTTAAAAATTGATCAGGTTTTTAACCTTTAAGATTTATCTACTTGCTGGGAATAAGGTATTTATTCAAAGTGATTTTATCATAGTATGAATAGATGGCCATATTCAAATAAAAAGTGGATTTTTTTTCAAACACATAGTTCTTGGTAAAATACAACATGTAAAAATCAACTTACAGTGTTCAGAAAAATCATTATGCCCTTTAGAGTTGGAGGAAAATATTACCAGCACAGGCTTCTCTTCTGTGAAACCAAGCAAAATAAACTGAGCTTTAAGGATCTATATCCCCACTTTCACGATAATAATAGCTAACATTTACTGCCTTCCAGCTATGTGCAGGCATTATGCTAAACACTTTACATACATTATCTCATTACATCCTCTCAGCGGCCCTGTGAGGTCAGTACTCCCAGTATTCTCATTCGATAAAGGGGAAGTGATATTGGGAGAGAGGTTAGGTAACTGTTATGGGTGAAATATATCCTTCCCCATAAAGACATGTTGAAGTCCTAATTATTAGTATCATAAAATGTGATCTTATTAGGAAATGGGGTCTTTACAGAGTTAATCAAATTAAAATGAGGTCATTAGGATGGGCTCTAATCCAGTATGACTGTGCCTTTATAAAAAGGGGAAATTTGAACACAGAGATGGAAACATGCAGAAAGAAAATGACCATGTGACTGGAACGATGCATCTAGAAGGCATAGTATGCCAAGGGTTGGCAGCAAATAATCAAAGATCGAGGCCAGGAAGGTTCCCCCCTTGGGCCAGCAGAGAGAGCACGGCCCTGCCAACACCTTGATTTCAAACTTGTAGCCTCCAGAAGTGCCAGACAATAAATTTCTGTTGTTTTAGCCATCTAATTTTTGGAACTTTGTTACGGCAGCCCTGGGAAACCAATACTGTAACTTTCAAGGGTCAAACTGACAATAAGTGATGGAGCTGGTATTTCAACATGGGTACCTAGTAAAAGCTCAATAGACGTTATCTGGTATTATTATTTATAACACTATTAGCAATGATATTTAATACTGCTATTATTGATGATAAAATTTAATGCTATTCATCCACTATACTACAATTGGAGCTTGGTTGTCTTAGAGTCAAGAACCTCTCAATCTCGGGGCGCCTGGGTGGCACAGCGGTTAAGCGTCTGCCTTCGGCTCAGGGCGTGATCCCGGCGTTATGGGATCGAGCCCCACATCAGGCTCCTCCGCGATGAGCCTGCTTCTTCCTCTCCCACTCCCCCTGCTTGTGTTCCCTCTCTCACTGGTTGTCTCTATCTCTGTCAAATAAATAAAATCTTTTTTAAAAAAAAAGAACCTATCAATCTCACTCAAAATGGAATATGAAATCAGTTATCTATACTTGAGCAGCTTGCCAAGTTCAGACACCAGATAGTACCCACTTAAAGGAAATGTGCCCTTAACAAATGTGTAATACCTACCTGAAACTGTGTGAGAGAATATTTGTGAATGATACTAAATATAGGCCTTGTATATGATACCCCCCAAACCTGAACCCTACATCCTGAGAGAGTGAAGAGAGCAAATTGTTGAAGTCCTGCATTTGGATGAGGATTTATCTGGAGAGGATCATTATAGCTCCCAACTCTGCTCTAATTCTAGCATCTCATCATGCATCCACGGAAACATAATCCAACTTCTTAATTTTCCAGACCTGCAGATAATTGGTTCCATAGAGACAGAAAGACTTAACGCTCTCAACATGTATGCCAGAGACACTGCTTACCAGTAATCAGAGGATCAGTTCCCTTTGAAGTTATAAAAATATGTGTGTGTGTGTGTGTGTGTGTGTGTGTGTGTGTGTGTGTGTGTGGTGGGGCTTGTGCGGGTGGGCAGAGAATCATTTCTGGGTTTTTTATAATTACAGTGGATTATGATTTTTTTTAAAAGGTAAAGCAAACTTAGCAGCACCAGATCCAAATTTTTCATCATCTCCTTGCTCTGTGCCTCAGCTGAAGTCTCATGTGGTTTGCCACGCTGAAGATTACACTGGAATTTAGTGGAAAACAAAGCAAGCAGTTTTTCATCGTTTCTCAAATTATCTCCATCCTCATCTTTGGAGGAATTACAAATAGCTAATTTGGAGAAATTACGAGGGCAGAGCTGGCCTTGTGGACAAAGCCACAGGCAGGACATTTGGAGATGTGGTTTCTAATTTAGGTTCTTTTGCTGGCTTGCTTGGACCCTCTGGAAAATCACATGGTTCCCATGACCCTGATTGAGTTACTTGTGAAAGACCAGAAACACACAGCCTAGAGCTGCATTATGAAGTGGTTGGGAGTGTTACTATGGAGGATTTGTAAATATGGTGATCTTCAAAAACAAAGGTCACTCTTATGGAACCCCATTCTATGTCAAAATTGTTTGCATGACACAATGCATCCAATTCTTAGACTAGTTGGAGAGAAGAGTATATAGCTAATATTAGGCAACAATTTTTACCTCCTTTTTCACCTAGCCTTTTATCATAGCCTTGGAGTCAAAATAATTCCACATATCTAAATTACATTCCAGTTACACTTTGTGACTCTGGCTATCTCCAAGGGTGAAAGAGTCAGGGCCAAGCAAGCAGTTACAAGCAAATAGCAACAATCGACTCAGACATGGGATGTGACTCTTCAAGTTGTGAGTGCCATTTCTTTATCCTGATCTGAACTCTAGCTCTGAACTATTTTCCCATATAGGTCAGCTGCAATGAATTTTATTTTGTTTTGATCCCTCTTGTTTTGGCATTTGATAATAGTTCAATTGCTCTATTACCTTGGAGTCCCACCTCTGACATTTTTGCCCCTTGCTTGAGAAATTTAGATCCAAAAGAGCAGAACTCACAGTAGCTGAGAACAGTAATGATAGATGGCAAATTCACAACATAGTCAAGGGATCCAGTGTGTGGCCCATCTTGGACTCAGTGCTAGAGAGATTCAGAGAAGGGAGAGCAAAGGATTGGTTTACCTATTCCTGTTAGGGAACAGCTAGAGTTGTTGGTTTCTAAATCCTGCACACTATTTCCAGATTAATCTTAGCCTTAGTTTTGCCCCCTTTCAGGCCTCCAAAAACCTTCAATAAGCTGTCAGTTCTATCAGTTAGCTTCCACTGTGAGCCTAATCCAAAACTTAGTGGACTAAAACAATAAGTATTTATTACTTCTTATAATTCTGTGGATCGGTTTTCTGATCTGGGTTGGCTCTGTTGGTCTGTAACACCTAGGATAGCCTCATTCCTTTGTCTGAAGGTGAGTTGACTGCTTGGTCTAGGAGTCTTATCTGAGATGACATGTCAGAAGTGCACCTGTCTCTCCTCTTCTAGTAAGCTAGCTATGGCTTCCTCACATATGCTCTCAGGGTTTGTAAGAGCGGTAAGAGAAGGCAAGCACCAGTGCGCTAATGCTTCTCAAAGCTTGACTTGCATCACACTTGCTAATGAATCATTGACCAAACCCAGAATCAAAACAGGGATCAGGAAGTTGTGATTTTTGCAGGGGGTCATCGCTATACTGTTTAATAAGATCCAAACTCCTTAACATGGATTCGTTCTGAATACAATCTACCATTCCAACACTAATGTCACACTATATCACTAGCACTTATGTTCCAGCCAAACTGAAGTTGCTGTTTCTTATAGCTGCCACACTTTCTGGTCTCCTTGCCATTATTCATGTACTTGCCTCTGTTGGAATGCCTTTCCTCCACTTGCCACTTGGCCACATTCATCACAGAATAAAAAATTTTTAAGTCTCCACAATGTGCTAAACAGTATGCTAGGTGCTGGAGATAGAATCTTGCTGGAGATAGAGCTACTTCTCCCGTATTAATTTGCTAGGGTTACTGTAACAATGTGCCAATTACTGGGTGGCATAGACAACAGAAATGTATTTTCTTACAGTTCTAGAAGTTGGAAGTCTGAGATCAAAGTTTCAGTAGGATTGGTTCCTTCTGAGGACCAGGAGGTAAGGCTCTGTTTCAGGTCTCTCTCCTTGGCTTTGGGATGGCTGCCTTCCCCCTGTGTCTTCACATATTCTTCCTTCTATAAATATCTGCATCCAAGTTTCCTCTTCTTCTGAGGACATCAGTCATGATAGATTGGAGTCCATCCTTATGGCCTCATTTTTACTTAATCACCTCTTGAAAGATCCTATTACCCAGTCACATTCTGTGGTACTGGGTATTAGGATTTCACCACACAAATTTCTTGAGGGGAATATGATTGGGGACATGATTCAACTCATAACATATCCTTAAACACCCCACTTACTTTGCCACCTCTTCTTTATTTTTTTTAAAAGATTTTATTTATTTATTCGACAGAGATAGAGACAGCCAGCGAGAGAGGGAACACAAGCAGGGGGAGTGGGAGAGGAAGAAGCAGGCTCATCGCGGAGGAGCCTGATGTGGGGCTCCATCCCATAACGCCGGGATCATGCCCTGAGCCAAAGATAGATGCTTAATCGCTGTGCCACCCAGGCTCCCTAAAGATTTTATTTATTTATTTGAGAGAGAGAGAGAGAGTGAGAGAGGGCACAAGCAGGGAGGAGAGGGAGAAGTAGGTTTCCTGTGAGCAGCGAGCCTGATGTGAGGCTCGATCCCAGGACCCTGAGATCATGACCTGAGCTGAAGTTAAGACGCCTAACTGACTGAGCCACCCAGGTGCCCCAACCACCTGTTCTTCAAAGCCTTTATCCTACCTCCTAGATAAAAGCAAATTTTATCTCCTTTTAACCTTCCTTGCTAACTTATTTGTCCCTTTTATGATTCTAAACATTTATTATCTGATGTTATAGTTATCAACATCTCTATTTCTCCCATTCATTCGCTATGTATCAGACACCAGCCATGTATCACGCATTGTGCTCAAAGCCAATTAACAGAGGAGTAGCAGACACTGCTGGTGCCCTGCCAGTTTTACTGTGGGCACTCACTGCTGCGATATACTGATGGTATCCTACGTGAAGTCCACAACTTTCTGCTCTAGTGCTTTCTACCAGGTACACAGGGCGGGTGGGAGTCCCAGAGAGTTAATGCCCCTGGGAGCAACCTTCAGCCAGCGGTGGATAGGAATTAGTGAATAAAAGCCCATCTTCCTCACCCCTGAAGCTCTTATCTTCATCCAAAGGGGGATGAGGGTTGGTGGATAAGCAGCACAGTTTCCTCACCCCTTCAGTGGAACAACTTAGAGGCATGATCTCCCAGAGGTTCCTAATGGTCTGGAGCCTTAGCTGCCCACAGCACTCACTGGCTAGATAAGTCATACTCTTGTTATTGTCTCCTTCACCCATTCTTGCCTTATTTTCTGGTTCTCCTAACCACACCTTCTGGCATTAACTCCAAATGAACTACTTGCTCTCAAAACCTTGTCTGGGGTACTACTTCTGGGGCAACTCAGCCTAAGTCAAGTAGTGAGCATAGAAGTCATAGTTTCTGTTTTTCCATAACTTATTCATTAGTGGGGGATACAGACATGAGATTGGAGAATTACAATACAATATGATAATTGTGTAGTCTGAAAGCAATTCTAATAAAAATAAGAAATATTATTTCCATTTTACATATAGGGAAATAAAGGCTTAGAGAAATTGGAAAGTGGCCCAGTGGCAACACAAACTGATGGTTACTGGGGATTTATGCCCAGGTTGATAAGATTTCAGAGCCAGAACTCTGCCATTTGGTTACCTTCCTCTCACTCGCTTCTTCCTCCTCCATTGACAGATGGTTTCAGAAGAGTTTGATTTATTAAAAAAAAAAAATTAAAAAACATAACAGGGCTTGAAGTTATGGGCCATAAACATCACCCAGGTGTCTAATTAATGGTTACAATCCATCACGTGGAGCCCTGGCATGGAGTCATGAGGCACTAGGGCCCAGAGCTGCCCCAGGCCCTGAGATGCATTCATCCCTCCAAGCCAGCTGGTTACTTAGAGCAAATCCCCTCCCTGCAAGCACCAGCCAGACTTGGGAACACATGGTTTGCTTCTTGTAGCAAAGCCAGTGGACCTGGCATCTTGGGTAATAGCAGCTGCTAGACTGTCAGCTTCCAAATGGTAGAGACCTCTTTCCTTCTCATCCTCTCCTCCTGAGTGCTGCAGTATCAGGATGGGGGCAGGGCTCTTTGGCCTTCACCAGGTCACCTATGACAGCAGTTCATCTTGGGCAACTAATTGCTCCATTCTCCAAGTGACCCTTTTGACTGTTCCAGGTCACCAGGGCACCTTTTCCCATGGGAAGCCAGAGAGACTGATCCTTACCAAGGGCTGGCCTGTCTGGAGAGCAGCACTGGGCCCCTGGGGAGAGCCAGGGAAGCAGTCTCAGTGCCATTGGGCTACGGGGCTGTCCCATTTAGCAGGGATGTCACAGGCAGAACTCAGCACCTAGAAGGCCAGCAACCTGTTTCACTTTTCCTCTCCTTCTTCTTGGATCAAAAACAAAAAGATCAAAACCCCCAAACAAAAACAATCATAACATAAGCATGGATATTTGTTCCATTCTGTTTTACCAATTCCTGTTATAGAAAACTTAGGTCTGAACTTCTGTTCCATCAGACCCTGGCTGTGTGATTTTGGGCAAGTGTCTTCCCTTCTCCCAACTTCTGCCTTTCCTGCAGTTAAGCAGGGTAAGCACTTATCTAAGGCCACGTGGCTAATGTGGCATATTGAGACTCTAACCCATGCTTTTTTTTTGGTATCAAAACCCATGTTGCTGCCTCTTAGAGAGGGACTGACACACAGTAAAGGCTCAGAAATTCAGCTCTAGGATACTGCACTGCCACCAAAGTGAAATTGTGAAGGGGAAATAGTATGTGTTTTTTGTTCTCAGTGTCACCCTTTTCTGTCTTCCTAAATTTCAGGCACCCAGAATCCTTGACACGTCTGCCCTTCCCCCTATTATACCTGCTTTTTAGAAAGAGCCTGCAGTTTGGATTGTCCTGAAATCCTTGGACTTGGGTGCCAACTCTGCGACTTACTGGCTGTATAATAGTGGATATATCACTTCTACTTTCTGCATCTCTATTTCTCATTTTTTAAAAAGAAGAGGCTAGGGTCATCTGGGTGGTGCCGTTTGTTAAACATCTGACTCGTGATTTTGGCTCAAGTCATGATCTCAGGGTAGTGAGATCAAGCTCCTCATCAGGCCCTGTGCTGGGCATGGAGCCTGCTTGGGATTCTCTCTCTCTCCCTCTCTCTCTCCCTCTACCCTTCCCCACTTTCCCCCCACCCCAATGCTCACGTGTTCTCTCTCTTAAAAAATAAATAAATAAAAATTTTCAAAAAAAGAAGAGGCTAGTCTAGATGATCTTTAAATTTTTCTTGGTTTTAAATAGTAGGTTCAGGGTCGACTGGTTGGGTTTAGAATCTCTAGGTGTATGAACCTGGGCAAGGCCTTACCTTCCCCAGGTCTGGAGTTACTCGTGTAAAATGGGAATAATGAACCACTCCCTTTATGGGTAGGGGAGAGGAAGTGTCAATGTGAGTGAAGCATTTCTTAGGACAGGGCCTGGTGGGTAATATTCCTAATTTAAATTCTCTGATCTAAGGTCAAGTCAGTCATTTCCACCTCAACTTGAATTTCCGCCATGGTGTTTCCTTTCTCTGAGGGCAATTGCTTTATAAAGTCATTGTTATCTATGAGGGGATTTCAGTCAAAAGGAAGTATTTGAGGGGCTTTCCATGTTCCCTGGAAAGCATACCACTTGGGCAGCTGCTCTGACAACCTATAAAAGGTATTTTGTGTGGAGCAACAAAGTAGTTAGGCCATCAGGTCAGATTTTTTTTTTCCCCCTACAGAAGCTCTCTGTGAATTCCCAGGAATTGCATACCCAAGTCTTCCATTTGAGAGCATGTTGTGTCGGAGGAGGAGTAAGGTGGAGGAGTGTGGCTGAAGGTGAAAACCCAGTCCTGGTCTGATGTTTTCTTTTTAGAATTTAGAAAGGCTTCCCTATGCTTTTGCTTTCTCTAGGCTCTGCTGGCTTGGTATTCTTATTCAAATCAGACACCAGTCAGAAGGGAGTGCACATCAGTCAGACACGCTTGCACGTATGGGCTTTAATTACCCCATGTCTTCCGACTGTTCTCACCCAAAGGAAATCACTGCAGTGACGGAGGATCTGGACTTTATTCTCAAAGGAAACATTCGGTGAATAGAAAGTGCAAAACCTGTAAAATGCAATGGAAATTGGCATGCAGACAGAGATGGGGGCAAGCCCTGGAAACTTGGTCAGGTGACTCTCAGAACCCAGCAGAGAACCTCCAAGCCCTTGACTACTGAATGCACCACTTTTTCCCAGAAACCACTTACTGAATATTTCTGCTTGTGTTGTCAACTTCCACAACAGAAATCTTTCTAATCATAGGAACATGATTTCATGTGATTCAAAAGGGTCTTAATGGATACATGGTCTATCATCCATTTGATACCTGAAACCCCACGATGCCATTTCTGCACACAGGTCTGCTAATCTCTGCTGGAATGTCTCCAGTAGCAGCAAACTTACTTGGCCCAGTCCACCTTTACTCAGCTATCTTAGAAAGTTCTTTCACAATGAAGTATTATTCCAGAAGCCTTTGCTTCTAGAACCTCTTGGGGCCATTCAGCACATGTATCTCAGTGTTTCCTAAAATTCAGTTATTCATGCACCACTTTTACAATTGTTTCATATCTTTGCATTACCTGTAATGTTGTCAACTTAATATTTTCCTTTTAATTGACTTTTTTTTTTAACTTAAATAAGTTTGTCCTAAGCAAAATGATCTGTGATCCCTAATTTGAAGGGTGAGTATTGTTTTTTATAATATATAGAAGAATAAATACATGTACCAGGTAAAGCCATCTGTGGGATGTCAAGGGTGGCACACTGTACTTCTGTACTCTAGCAGTGCTTTATCATATTTAGTAAAATGAAATAAATTAGGGGAGAATTAATATAATAAAGTACTTACTATATGCCAGGTATAGAGTAGGTGCTTCATATATGTTCTCTCAGTGAATAGTTTAGAGCTTACAATAAACTTCTGAGCTCAGTGTCATTTTTGTACTTGTTTTGCAGATTAAAAAAAAAAGAAGACTCTCAGAGAAAGAGAAATATTGCCTAAAGTTAGATGGTTAGTGAATGAAAAAGTTAGGACTTCAATTCATGTCTTCTGGTTTCAAATGCCATGTTTTGCTCACTGGACTACAACATGACCAGAAGTTGTATTTATCCCAGAAAGAAGATACTTCCAGTGTTTCGGTGCCTTTGCTTTCTTGTCTTAGCCAGTGTGGAAGAAGCTATCCTTGTCTCCAAACAGCTTACTGCCGATGAGAACAGTTGTTCATTCTTCAGTGAGGGCTCATAAAAGCTCTAGGTAGCCAGCTAAGTTGACAGACATATATGTGGCAGCTGTATCTTAGCCACGGTTCCTTTCTTTTGAGGAATGTCTTGGTCTGTAATTGAGCCCAAGGCATGCTAGACAGGAATAACTTGGGTCGATATAAAAGTTTGGGATGGAGTAGAGAAAGGGACAAGAATAGTTTCTCTAGCATTCCGGATCTAATCCTTTCAGCCTTTTTGTGCCACTTTGAAAGGGCATTTTGTACCATGAAGTGTGGTTGGAAGGTAAGGATGTGAGAAAAGGTAAGGACAAATTATGGCAAACCTGTAGGAAATATTTGCTTACTCAGCAGAGAGACAAAACCCTTTCAGCCACCCAAGATCCTTGGGCAAAGAGAGTGATGTCCTTTTGCCCTTTTCTTCTTCTGTTTATCTATAGTAGGTTCAAGTGCTTCCCTGCAGTGTTCCCCAACAGCTCTATAGAATATTGATATTTAATAATATCTTAGGGGTTCCTGGGTGACTCAGTCAGTTAAACATCTGACTCTTGATTTGGGTCAGGTCATGATCTCAGAATCATGAGATTGAGCCCTGTGTCAGGCTCCATGCCTAAGCCTGCTTAAGATTCTCTCTCTCTCCCTCTCCCTCTGTCCCTTTCTGCTTTCTCTCTCTCTCCCTCTCTTAAATAAATAAATAAATAAATAAATAAATAAATAAATAAATAAAATCTTAAAATGAATTCCATGAGAAAAAGTTGGTCCCATGACCCAATAAATTTGGGAAGTAGTCCATACTATTTTCTCTTCTTATTGATCCTAAATGTATGTTACCCATTAAAGGCTCTGAGAAGAGGTTAACTGATAACTTGGTTTAACCCATTTATTTGACCACTGTCAGAAAAAGTTGAGAGACTGAAAGGGCCAAAAGAGGTTTCTGGGTGTGCTTTCAATTGAATATGAGGCATTAGCTGCCTCATTCTTTTGGCTGATTTGATTTTCTAGGGACCTTGGGCTTTTACTGTCTTCGACCAAGCTATTTTATTTTATTTTACTTTATAATAATTTTTTATTATATTATGTTAGTCACCATACAGTACATCCCTAGTTTTTGATGTAAAGTTCCATGATTCATTACTTGCATATAACACCCAGTGCACCATGCAATACATGCCCTCCTTAATACCCATCACCGGCCTATCCCATTCCCCCACCCCCTCCCCTCTGAAGCCCTCAGTTTGTTTCCCAGAGTCCATAGTCTTTCGTGGTTCATTCCCCCTTCTGTTTACCCCCCTTTCTTCTTCCCTTTCTTCTCCTACCAATCTTCCTACTTCTTATGTTCCATAAATGAGTGAAACCGTATGATAATTGTCTTTCTCTGCTTGACTTATTTCGCTTAGCATTATCTGACCAAGCTATTTTACAGATCCATAAGTTGTAGACAACTAATGGTAATGCAAATGATGCTTGTTCTTGCAAGTGCAAATGCATTTTTCCCCCCAGTGGAGTTGCAAGGATGCATCTGCTAGCAAATTTATTTCAGCATTTCTGACTGTCTGTATCTGTCTGCTCTCCAGATTCTCCTTTGTACTCATTTTTTTTTACATCTTGTTCCCTCATTATTTAATGAGCTAAATAAGATCTTTGAGACATTGTAATTTTTATATTTATAGAAGCACAATTTTTCTCTTTTCTAAAAATTATGTTTTCAATAGCCAGAAACTCATTTATTTCTAATCTGTTATGAATTTTGTTTCTTAACACACCTGTGCATCTAGCTGCTGTGACTTACCAGTTCTGGCCCCTAGCATCTCTTTGTCTTCTAGCTCAGCACCTTTAGGTCTGAATCTTGCTCTACTGAAAGTAACCACTTCCTGGTCTTAACACTCTTTCTTCTGCAATGCCTGCAGGCCAGTTAGCCTCAGGATGCATTGCATCCAACAATTTCTCTACTGGCCCTTCCAAGAACATATTTTTTATTTTCCCATCATCACTTCTGGCATCGTTTTCTAATTTTCTTGAGCTGCCATCTTCCAATCTTCACTTACCCAAATCCTTCCTATCTTTCCATGCAGCTGTCCTGAGCTATTCTAGCCTGAATTACTTTCTTCCTCCACTGAAGTGCCTTAATTTTTATCACTCCTATGGGCTTTCTTCATATACTTCCTCATGCTATTTATGTACATTTAAAAAAACTCAACAAATTCCAGAAAAGAGAGATAATTCTTTATATTTTTTTTTGATGAAAGAATCATATGGTCAGTCCCGTATGTGGATTTGTTCTCACTGACTCAGTCAAAATGGGAACAGTAATGATGCATGTGCATGTGTATGTCTGTGCACACAAGTGATTTATTAAGGAAGGACTCCCAGAAAAGAGCCTGGTAAGCATAACAGGAACCAGGGACAGGGATGAAGCCAGCCAAAGGTGAGAGTTCAACAAAATCTTTCAGCAGCTACCTTCAACCTGATCCCACAGGGAACTATGGAACACAGGCTGTGCCTCAGAGTTGTCCTGACCAGGGAGCACCCATGAGTTGTTGGGTAAGGCTCAACCACTCATGTTCCGGGCATTTGCATGTTCAGAGTGGCTCAAATAGCCTGAGGGGAGCCCTCCAAAGATATGACACCGTGATGTCATTAGAAGCAAAATCATACAGGAAAAGGATGTATAAACATGTTAAACAGAAATCTTATGGGATCTAAGTGAAGCACCAACATTGGCCATGATAATGGTGCTGTTTCCTAAAAAATTTTCAAAATTTGTGATAAAATATATACAACATAAAACTGACCATCTTAACCATTTGTAAATATGGTTCAGTGGCATTAAGTACATTCACATTGTGCTACCATCATCATCATCCATCCACAGAACTTACCCCATTCTTGCAAAATTGAAATTTTTGACCTAAGGAACAATAGCTCCCTATTCCTCCCTTTCCTCAATTCTTGGCAAACACCATTCTTTCTATCTCTATGAATTTGGGCTACTCCAGGTACTACATATAAGTGGAATCATACAATATTTTTCCTTTTGGGGAACTGTGATGCTTTTAAACAAATGCCAATAATCCTTTAAAAATAGTGCCATGTACTGTTTACATCACAGAAATGGCCTCTCCAGGCCTCTCTTATTCTTAATGGGTACTAGAGACCCCTCTTGTTCCTGCCAGCAATTTCAGATAATCAGGAACGGGCCCAGGAGAATCCTGATTTACCTGGAGCTGTAAGACACCTGATCCTGGCTCTGAGATCAAGTCACCCTGACACCTCTTAAAATACAGATTCCGAGGTTCTTTCCAGACTTATGATTCAGAATCTCCTGTGCTGAGAGTCTATGTTCTGTGTAAGAAAATCCTTTTTCCATGTGAATTTTGTGTAGCCACAAAAACATTTCACAATCACCAATCTCAAACAGTACTTTTCAGCCTTGTTTTGAAGGCACTAAATTCTTCCTAGAAATGACATTTCTCACAGGACTCCGTTGTCCCATACAAAAAAAGTAGGGCTGTTCAGATGATGGCAGAGAGGAGCCTCAAGATTTGGTCACATTTCACCTTCTTCTGTAATTCCTGCTATTCCACTTCAGAGCTACACGGCTTTTTGGAAACAGCTTGAAAACTAATGATCTAAAAATATATATTGGAAGCTTCTTTTTTCTACCCATGTGTGATAGTTGAAAAATACCTCTCCACCCTGACCAGGATATCCACACGAAGTCCCTGGAACCCGTGAGTGTCGCCTTATTTAGAAAAAGGGTCTTTGTAGATGTGATTAAGTTAAAGAGTTTGAGAGGAGGGCATTACCCTGAATTACTCCTGTTGGCCCTGAATGCCATCCCAAGTGTCCTTACAAGAGGAAGGAGAGGGAGATTTCAAGCCGAGGAGCAGACAGTCACATAGAAGATGAGGCAATGTGAAGACAGAGGCCAGTATTGGAGTGATGCCATTGCAAACCTAGGAATTCTAGGGCAGACACCAGGAGCTGAAAGAGGCAAGAAATAAACTCTTCCCTAGAGCCCCTGGAGACAGAATGGCCCTGCCAGATTTTGGACTTGTAGCTTCCAGAACTGTGAGGCTGTTGTTTTAAGCCAGGGAGCTAGTAGTAACCTGTTACAGCGGCCACAGGAAACTAATATGCCATGTAATTAAAAAATAATTTTCAAAGGTGTTAAAAATTTCTATAGCTACTTTCTGTGAAAACAATCATTGATTATTGTCATCACTTCCCCTGGCAGAATATGGGCCCAATACTAACATCTTGGATAGGCACCGAAATGGAATCAGAAAACTTCCTGCCTCTTTCTTCCTTAGGGGGAATAATGAATCTCTATCATTTCAGCTAGTTCGATTTTCAAGTGTTTCTCTATCAACTTACCCTTTGGAGAAAGTTTCAGAGTACAAGCCCTTTTCCCAGTCAAATTTTCCCCTTCAAGGACTATATTTTGTTTCTGTGGTACTAATCTGTTTACATAAGTTCTGTCTTGGGGAGATGGAAATGTAAATGGCTTGGAAAAAAAGGACTCTGTCTGCAGTAAGAGATAATGCACCTTTTTATTTCGTGGAAATTAAACTACTACTGAGTTCACATAATATAAATATTTAAGCCATTAAGTGGCATTTTATGCAAATCAATAAAAGAGAAGGAAACAGCACTTGTAGAAAAATAACTTCAGTTTTGTAGAAGTAGCAAGGCCACTTTTAGTCAGTTCTCACGTACAGGAAAATCATTAGGATGGTCATGTTCTGTAAGTCTCAAAAAACAAATTCCAATAGGTATTTAAAACCCTAATAATTCCTTGTGTTTGTGTAGTACTTTACAGTTTGCAAAATGCTTTTGTATTCCTTTTTCTCTCAGCCTGGCAAGTAGGTAAAGCAGGGATTTCCAGCTGCTGTGGGTTGCATCAGGTTTCTGCTCCCACTCACATTCTGCCAAATTCACATACTGAAGTCCTGACCCCCAGTATCTCAGAATGTGATCTCATTTAGAAATAGAGTCATTGCAGATGTAATTAGTTAAGATGAGGTTGCACTGGGGGAGGGTGGGCCCCTAATGCAATATGACTGGTGTCCTTATAAAAAGCGAAAACCTGAACATGAGCACACATAGAAGGAAGTAATGTAAAGAGATGCAGGGAGGAGATGACCATCTATAAGCTAAGGAATACCTGAGGCTTCTCGAAGCTAGAGGAGAGACCTGGAACATCTCACTCTCTCAGAGCTCTCAGAAAGAGCCAACCTTGCTGCCACCTTGATCTTGGATTTCTAGCCTATAGAACTGTGAAATAAGACATTTGCATTCTTGAAGTCATCCAGGTGTTGGCACTTCGTTATGGTGGCCCTAGCAAACTAATACATCAAGGAACTCTTGCCAAGATCATATAAAAATGGATCCAGGACTAAAACCTGGATTTTTTTATTCCTTGTACAGTAATGTAAAAATTTCAGATTCTGTTGATTATAGGTGCCAGAGCTGGGTTAGAGGATATGAGCCATTATCTGTAGCTGAGGAGAATCAAGAGTAACAGTTAAGTGGAATATCATCCTCTTCTAGGGGTGAGATGAGAAGCATAGAGGGATCCAAGTAGGTAGCATACACCAAACACAGTTATGAACTCTTAACCATAGTAAGCAGCTGGGTTGTATGGTTTGCAGGCATATGCTAAGGCTAACATATTAGCAGTTGGTTTAGGGGTCAGAAAGCTATGATTAATGACTGAAGAAGTCAAAGAGTTGATGAGTTAAAGCTAAGCTCACCCTTCCAGGTGCCCAAGAATTCACTCAAATAGGGGAGGGGAGCTCTGTCATCAAGGTGCAGGGATCTCTATGGTCTGAGCCAGCTCAGGACATTCCCTGGTGATTCTGTCTGGGGACTGTTCTTTGGGACTTAGAGGCAGCACATTCCCACAATCAAGAGATTCCCCCAAGGATCATATCAATTATCTTTGCTCCTGACTTTTTTCCACTTAGTTCTTGTTTTTATTTGGAGACATGATGGGGAAATAATGGGTTTTAAAGAAGGATGTATGCTAGCTGACATTCTCTGCTGGTCCTCTGATAAGAGCCCGGGTGTGTGCTCATAACTGAAGACAACTGCAGGTTCCCTGCCTCCTACCTTTCAAAGAATAAGTGCAGATACAGCCTGCTGGTGCTCCCTGAGAGTCAGCTGTGTATGTGATGAGGACAAAATGTTCAGTCCAATGGGAAGCATATGAGGTAGGTTCTTTTGGTTGCGGGGAAGAGACTCAGGCTACCTTCAGGGTATTATCATATTATCATATTAATTCATGAATTAATAAAGAAGGCAAAAATATTGGCCATGCTGTTGATCCTTTCAGAGGATTGTATATGGTCTGAATACTGGAGAGATACAGCACCTCTTCGATGTCATGCTGTCCATCAGCAGAGTAGATTCCTAGATTCATACTCATATCCTCTATTTCTCTTTCTTTCTGTTTCTGTGATTCCTGCCAGTAGAATCTGCAGAAAACAGAAAACCCAACATATAACAGAGATACCATGACCAGTAAAAGTTCTGAAGCAGAGTGAAGAGCATCTCCCTACAGAAAGGCAGGAGGTGGTAGACAGCCAGATGATCCTTTGAATAATGGCAAAAAGATTTTGTACCAAGAATTTGAAAAAACAAAAGTGGGCCAGCTACAGTCTCAGATTCAGTTCGCATTTGCTAAGAACTTAACACAGGCTATGCAATGCCCTTGATGCTTTTACTTATTCCATTTTCAAGCTGAAAGTAGAATTCCTTTTGAGGAGGAAATCATTTCCATTTAGGGAAATGCTTGGGCTGACAGCTTTTCTGAATGTGTAAGAAGTCTTTCCTACACCTCACTTTTTATGGGCAGAAGCCAGATATGGAAAGACCTCAAGCTTGGTATAAGAAAGCTGGAGAATATCCAGTTTCCAAAGACAGTCCAAGAAAGAGGGGGTTATAGCATTATGTAACTTAATCCTCACAATGGCTGTGGGAGAGATACTATTCTTACCTTCGCATCATAAAATAGAAGACTGTGCGCAGCAAGGTTTAGTAATCTGCCCACGGCCACACAGCCACCTAATGCAGTTTGAACACATTTTGTTTGATGGGAAAATCTGTACTTTTAACCATTAGGCTATATCAGTTAGAAACATTTGCCTATGAGTAAGTATCTAATGCCATAAAGAGAGTAAGTCTTTAATGTTTCCAGGTAATTTGCCACTTGGCTTAAAGAATCCAACTGCCCGGTCATATTTCTAAGTGGCTAGTGTGGTTTGTAGCAGTACAACCTGCACAGTGTTCTTGCAGACAGTCATCATGAGGGAGACTAGAGCATCATCTGTTTCCTCCTCCAAGAGAGGGTGTAACAACAACAAAAAATGGCATCTCAACAGAGGTGCTTCCAGGCAGACTTAAGCTTTTTGGCTTAGACTTGACTTTGTAATATTTTATGACTGAGAGAGAGACCCTGAAATTTAATGCTGGTTTGAGACAATGCAGTAAACTCGAATGCTTAAGTGATTTGCAGGGAAATTACTTACCAACAGAAAATAGAAAACAGATTTTGTTTAGAACGCATAAGCTGTTTAGAAGTCTTACATTTGGACTGGACAGTCCATTGCTCATGTGGACTTGTTAGCGAATTTTAAGCTTCTTGGCAGACTTACATTCCTCAGGTCGGTGGTAGGGATGGATTGAGTGTCAAATTTCATTTGTGGAGACCATGTGTTGGACTCAAAAAATATCAAAAATAGCTTTTAATTTGCTTCCCCTGTAAGCGGATTATATAGAATTTTATTTTCACGTTCTGAGGATCTTACTTCTAACCCAGGCTGTCAGGGGAAGGGAGATGCTCATGTTCTGCAAAGCCAAACCATTGTGTTTCCTTTGAATTTAACAGCAACAGAAGACAGGAACAATTTCTCTAGATATACTTTGCTTTAAATCTTGAAAAACCTAGAGATATTACACACCTACCTGACTTTGAAAACAGAGGATTCCTGTGGGATGTTTATTTCTTTCATAATCAGAAGATGAATTGATAGTGCGTGTGCTGGGGTAGAGGAAACAAATAGACAATTTCCAAATGTTTTCGCAATGAATATAACTAAACTGTCTTAAAAGAGCCAGACTAGTCAAAATAAGTGCAATTATTTTTTTAAAAAGTCATCTTTATAGGAGAAGCAGTCTAGAAACATAAGCTGGGGAAAGCAGAGAGAGAGAGAGAAGGAGGAGGGGAGGGAAGGAGGGAGAAGTTATTGGGTGTCAGTCTTCAAAGCCTGCATTTGTCTGACAGTAGTTGCTTAAATTCTTCAGGTTTTTAACCATAGTGTATATCAAATGAAGGAGGAGGAGACTAAAATTCAGCCAACCATTGTACAATTCAGGATGCAGTCTGTACACTGTGACCAGGGTTCTTAGGATGAAAAACATTAATTTCTCTTAGTTCCTAAAAAAGTTTTGGAACCTAAGTGTCTATTTCCAGTTCTGTGGAAATGCATTTTTATTTATTTATTATATTCATAAAATCCACTTGGTCCCATTTAGCCTCAGGATACACATACAATACCATTTTAAAACATCTGGAATTAGTAGCCATTTAAAGAAATCCCTCAGAAATCCCAAGTTTTCTAGTATTTTTTATTTTTAAAAAGGAAATGCAGGCAGGATGGAAGGAAAGAAAGATAGAAAATGGAAAGCAGATCAAACTAATTGACCAGTGGTAGCTTGAGTGCTGAGTCACTCTTTCCTCATTTCATAAATGACCTGTGTTGCAAGATAGTGTCTTTGGAACACAGTGGCTGGTCATTAAATATTTGTCTTTCTTTGAAACTGTTAGAAAAAGAAACTTCCAAATTGAGTGATAAGGGCCATAACATTAAGTATTATTTATACGTAGTACTTTAGAGATTACAAGGCAAATATCACACCATTACATCTGTCAAAATGTAACCAGAAATTGGGGTGAAATGGAGAGGCACGGAGGGGAGAAATGTGAGCCTTCACTGGTAATAACTCCTTATTACTTGATTTCAATCATGGTTCTTTTACTATTGGTTGTTAACTTTAATTTTTAAAAATTTTTTAAATAATTTTTATTTTGTTATATTAATCACCATACAGTACATCCCCAGTTTTTGATGCAATGTTCCATGATTCATTATTTGCGTATAACACCCAATGCATCATGCAATATGTGCCCTCCTTAATACCCATCACTGGCCTATCCCAACTTTCAAAGTTAAGAATTGGAGAAATGAATGAAAGGTGTGAACCCATTCCTTAGGAAAATAAACACGCAAATAACCAAAACTCTATCTGAACTTTCAAGAGGGTAATGGATGCCTTATAGGCTGGCGGTGGACCTGCCTTAGAGAATTTGACTTCTTAGTATAAGCGGGACAGTACAGAGCAGATAGCTAAGAGATTACAGGTAGGGATCTTATACTTTTATTTACCACTTTGTGCCTAATATCTGACACTTTAGGTCGTACACAATAGGTGTTTAATAGACACATATTTAATGAATGAATGATAATGAGACTAAATTTCTAAATTCTGTCTTTCAACCAAGCATCTCAAAATTTTAACATGATCATCTCTTGATTATTTAGGTCTAGTTTTTTTGGTTTTGAAGAATATTAGCAGGAAATATTCAATTTGTGTCAGTTTTTTTTTTTTAAACTCCTGCTATGCCCTCATGTCTTATTCCCAACCAAGAGAGAACTTACAGAAAGTAACTGGTTCTAATATCTATAAGTCTTTGTGAATTTGAGTGAATCTTGTCTTTGCTAAAGTTGAGATGCTAATTTAATATCTTCTCTCCTAATATCCCACTGGGATGTTGGAGAAAGAAAGTGATGTGACATATGTATGAATTTTCTTTAAGTAGGGCCAAACATTTTCCAAAGCATTCTAGCTTAACCATTGGTATGGGCCAGGGATAAGGGTTCGCCCTGTTGATCATGGTGGAAGAGATGTACTATATGCTAATAAATGCTTAGTGGCCAAGGTTTGGCCTGCCATGTAAGTGATACCTTAGGACAGTATTTTATAATAGGGTTATCTCAGGCAGAACTAGAAAAAAAATAAATTGGAAGGGCTAGTTGTCTGCCTAATATTGAACAGTGACTCCCCTGGTTCTTTCTCTTCTTAATCTTCATCTCCCATTCTGTCATCATCATCCCAAATAGATTAGCCCACATTTCCTCACCAGGAAACTGATATTGACCACTGTCTGCCCAATATACTCTCTTTAAAGCCTTTTTGTATCACCTGCATTGACAATTTGGACATGTAAGCTTCTCTCTCTCTCTACCTTCAGGAATGCCGTTTAAATATTCACAGCCGTTGTTCTTAAAATCACAACAGGCTCCTGTAAATCAGCACACCCATGAAAAGTCCCCTTCTTCAGTCTTTATTCTCTCATGTGATTAAAGACCTTTGCCCTATTGTAAGACAAACTTGGTTTAAATCCAAGCTCTTCTTTTTACAAACTGTATGTGCATAAGATTTCAACCTCCTGATACTCACTGTTCTTGTCTGTGAGGATATTTTCATAGAGATATTGTAAAGCATAGATAAGCAAATGTCTACACAGCACTTAGTGTCATACCTGATCATGGGAAAGAGCTTTATAGCTGTTAGTTGCCACTGCTCTTGTCATTGATTCTGGTGATGTTTGTTTGTTGAAGAAGCTGTCCCGAGAGCGCTAGTCAGCTCTGAGTTAGAGTGAGTGCTCTGACTAAAGCAAGGGGATTTCCCCCAGGGGACTCCAGCGAGGTCTTCAATCAAGGAAGAGAGGTTCAACTGTCTGCCAGTGCTGATAATCTGACACTCTGAGACTTCTTTTTTTAGGGATGCTTAAGGGCTTTCTTTCTTCCTGGCTCAAGATGTACAGAGGCTTCATCAGGGGCTGAGTTTCTTAATATTCAAGGAGCTGATGAAATGAGCTCTTTTTAAAGTAGAACTTAACAAAGAACCCTAGAGCTCTCTGCCTACACTATGATAGCAGTTCCCAGACCTGCAACAAGACTGCTTTTGGTTCATACTAATTTTGCTGGCCCCAGAGTCTGTCTTTGTTAACAGTTTAGAGTTTCTCTATTAGACAAATTGTTGCATCAGAAACTGTTAACCAATCTCCTCCTACCCATTATTTGATTAATCAGTGCTTTCTATACCTTATGTAAAACATATTGCCTAATGCCTAGAAAATGTGGATGGCTCCCAACTGGTGGGCTGCTCTCTGTTTCTTCCTGGTTCTTCTGTTCCCACTACTGCAGTTTCCTACTTGCCAAGAGTCAGTTGTGTTGCTGCCCATATCTATTTGTGCCAGTTCTATTTGTTATGTAATCACATATTCAATTAAATGTTTCATGACTGATTTAATATAAGTACAAAAAGGGAGTTGTTGGTTCCATAAATATTTTGGAAAGAGTACGTTTGAGTTGCTGGAAGTGCTGTTGAATCACATGTGGGTGCAACAACTCTGAAAGCCTTGGGGTGGAGGGGATCATAAAACTAGAAAGAGTTTGCACTCCGATGGTTTCACAAAAGTATGTACATTCTCACTCTGCTTGATAGAAAGCAAAAAAGTAGATGATGCATTGTTTGAGTTGTTTATGCAAGAGAGAGAATATGAACTCTGATTATTGGACCAATTTAAGGCAATCACGGCAACAAAACTTGGTCTACATCAAAAGCTTAGAAATGGATCCAATTTATACATTTTAAGTTAAAATAAAAATTTAAGGTATGTATGCATAATTTTAAAGAATTTTCCAATTTCATCAATATTTTTTATTAACTGATAAACTACCCATTTTGTCACAATGGATGATTACAGAGGGTTTCTATGTCCAAGGTACCCACCGTGATACACGATGAATCCACTAGCCACTGCACAAGTCTTTTGGGAACAATCATGGTAGTGGGTTGTGCAGGTAGATTCACAGTCTCTTATCTGGTGTTTGAGCTCACAGTGCACAGCAGGCACGTAAGGCTAAAGATACAGCCTATGGCCGAAGAAAATATATGTGGCTACTTACCTATATTAACTAATACTATATGGATAATTTTTCATATATTGCTTTATTCAATCTCCAAATAGCACTTGGGAGATTAGTAATTGTTATCACTGTTTTGTAGATGGGGCTGCTGAGGTTCAGAGAAGTTAAATAACTTGGGCCTAGTCCCACATGAAGTAGAGACAACTAAGGTGGGTCCTAGACTCCAAATCCTGTGATTTATTCATCAAGACTAATTTACCTGTTGACTTGGATAGTGACATCAGCTGATCCAATCAGTCCTGAGATCCAGGTCTCAAAAGCACTGACACTGAGCTTTAAACAACTTCTGCTAAACATGGTTCTCATAGTCTTAAGATTTTGATCAGTTGAACTAGTTTCAGGCAGGGAACTTGATGCAGGCCAGGTTCTAAGCCTGGGCTTCTAAGTCAGGGATTGGTCAAAGCAGCACAACTAATGAGCCCCCAGTGCCCTCCACTTTCCTGTGAGCTGTGCTGCAGATGTTCTGTAAGCAAGGGGACACGCTAAAACTTTCAAAATGAGCCACCTTAACGAGAGGGAAATGCTTTTGGCAACACATATCATTCACATTGTTGCAACACCTGCTTGTTTTGGTGCAAGATAAGAATCTGTCAGAAATTCCATTATTCCCCCTTTTTAATCTATATAATGGGAGTTATCTGGCTAACTCTTTTCCCTCTGGTCTACAATTTGGGACATGGTATTTCATCTCAGCTAGCATTGTTTTATCACTAAAAATACTGTTGGCCCTTTTAAGTTAGTATTGAATCAAACTCATGTGTTTGCTTTTTGTTCTCCAGAATACTTGTGGAAAAGTACAGGAGAAAGTGCCTGGCTTTTGATAAAAGCCAGAGGGGGAAAAACACTTTGGCAGTTTGAATGAATATTTTGTAAAAATTTCTGTGTGATCCATCATTATTGGAATTACCAGAGGAACTTATTAACCACCCGTATTTCTGGACTTTACCCCAGATCTGCAAAATTAGATGCTGGACAAATGGAACCTAGGGTCAGTCTGAGAGCCACTGGCTTAAATGAATTATGTGGAACAATAAATATCTGTATCAGTTTCCTAGGCTGCTGTAGCAAAGTACTTCAAACTTGGTGGTTTAAAATAATAAAAGCTTATTCTCGTATAGTTCTGGAGACCAGAGATTTGAAATTAAAGTGTCAGCGGGGCTGTGCTCTCTCTGAAGGCTCCAGAGGAGAGAATCTGTTCCATGCCTTTCTCTTAGCTTCTGGTACTACAGTAACCCTGGACTTGTAGGCAAATCACTCCAATCTCTGCATTGGTGTTCATATGGCATTCTCCCTGTGTGTCTGTGTCTCTCCTCCTCTTCTTGGAAGGACACAAGACATCTTGGATCAGAGCCCATCCTAGCAAGTATGACCTCATCTTAATTTGATTATATCTATAAAGGCCCTATTTCCAAATTAAGTCACATTCACAGGTACTGGGGATTAGGACTTCAACATATCTTTTTAGGAGAAACAATTCAATCCATAACTACATCCTACACATTTGCTGACAGGACATTTATATCAATGGGAACAATACATATTTTATACCCTAAATGGGAAAATTGAGCTGTACTTATGATTATGAGAAATAAGTATTCAATTCAAGCTAGAGATGTTATTTCATGATAGCCATTTGAAATTCTGAAATCATTTTTAAAGTGTGTTTTCAGTCACAAAACTTCCTTCACGTAAAGAACTCTTGAATTTCTTATTTTTTAAATAATTTTTCTACTAGCTGAAAAATAATAGTGAATTTCTCCTTTTTGTAGCTTATTCAAGAATCCCCAGTAGCTTGCCGTGATGCTATGGTGGTTAGGACTCTGCATTGTGTAATTTATTCTGAAGGAAAACATGATATATTATTAATTGCATCCATATTCATCCAAAACCATTCACAAGAAAATGATACATAAACTTTTGTATTATGACATAAAAATGTTTTTTATTAGAAATTTTATTTTTTCTCCATTGCTAGGATGTATTTATTAATACCAAATTTTCTGTTCATATTTTCCCCATGTTTATGGAGACATAATTGACATATAACATTGTATAAGTTGAAAGTGTACAACATGTTGATTTGATACACTTATATTTGCAAAATGATCACCACCATAGGGTTAGCTAACACATCCATCACATCATATAATTATCGTTTCTTTTTGTATTGAGAACATTTAAGATTTACCCTCCTACTAATTACATCTATACATGGTATTATTAACTATAATCATCATGTTATATATTAGATCCCCACCGTACATTTTTCATCATAGAACTTGCAGTTTGTACCCTTTGATCAACATTTCCTAATTTCCCCATCCTCCTGCCCAAAGGTAAACACCACCATTCTACTCTCTTTCTCTGAGTTTGGATATACACTCCATCATAGTGGAGGGATTTGTGTTCTAATGGTATAGACTGACAAGTGATTCAGACATTACATACAGAGGAGCAAGTATTATGGTCAAAGTACAGAAAACTATGGGGAAATGTGGCAGGTGGGAGAGGTAAGAAGATAAGCATGGAAGGCTTCCAGGAGGAGCAAAATTTTGAGTAAGGGGTGGAAGGAAAAGCAGAAATTTGTCAAGTGCAAAGTGTTGGGAAGGGTGGACAAAAAATTAGTGTATCTGGAAAACATCCAGGGGTTTGTGAAGATGGAGCAAAAGGAACGGTGAGCTGATGCTGGGAGATAGAAAGGTTGACGAGGTTGGACCATTAAGAGTCTGTGCGTTTTGGGTGATTTGCCTTTTTTTTTTTTCCTGAAACAGAATTTGCTGAAAGTCGAACACTGTATGATGGGGTTCCTTCTTGCTAAACACTGCATATTATTTCATATTCCTTTCTTACAGATTGACAACACTCCTTCACTATTAAAGGCTCTAAAATAATCTGTAGAAAGGAAATCTATTTTACTTTAATTTAGCATTTCCCGAATTTCCTTGATAATGAAATTCCATTATGGAACTGTGAATCTAAGTGTTTCCTGGGCTTGCATCAAAATAGCCTAAGGGGACAGGCTGTCTAAGGGAAGAGGCGTCAGTGATTAAACTCGGGAGTAACTCTTGAAGAGTGGTTAAAAAGCAATCTCATAATAGTCTCAAGTGGGAAGCATTTAAGGCTGCTCCTCTGAAGTAAGAAATAAGACAGAAGCAGGAGGAACGACAAAGAAATTATATTAAGGGGTGTAAATGATCCTAAGATTAAGAATTATTTTTTTAAAGAACATTTTAACTTAAAAACAAATGATTGTAAAGGTAATACATATTTATGGGTGAAACTGCTTAAAACAATACAGAAGTATATAAAGTAAAGCAAAACATAAACTGTTTTTATTCATATATATTTATTAAAAAATTTGATCATGCTCTACTCTGTTTCCGATGTTGCTTTTCACTTAATTATGTATTTCAACCATGTCTGTACACGGAGCATTATCACATTGTATTGGCATGCCATAATTCTTTTCTCTAAATCTTTAAAGATTTTAGAATTATTTCTTATGTTTGATTGTTTCAAATAGTGCTGTGCTAACTATCCTTATGTATATGTCTTTGATACCCGTGTAACTAGTTTCTAGAAGTGGAAATCCTATTTAGATACAGGGCAGAGATTGCTAGTTGCCTCTAAATATCCATGATTCCCTACTTCTTTAATAACGTAACTTTACATTTATTCCTGGCAGTAGTGCAGCCAACTAAGGACTACATTTCCCAGCCTCTAGTGCAGCTATGTATGGCTGTGTGACTTTTAATTAATTAAATATGAGCTCAAAGCTATCTAATTCCTTTAATAAGTCTCTTCACTAAGAAAAGAGCAAACTTTCTTTTGTCCTTCCTCTTTCATGCTGGCTAGATTTGAGTATCCCCTTGGATCATGAGGTGACATGCTAAGGACACAAGGGAGTAGCAAGACTGAAAAAGCCTGGGTGTCTGATAACTTAAAGCTACCGTAGTAGCCTTGGAGGGCTCCCTCTGAGTTTCTTTTACATAAGGAAAACTAAATTTCTATCTTGTTTAAGCTGCTACATTTTTGTTCCTATTACATACCCTCAAATGAGATCCTAACCTAATTGAATCAGATGCACATTGAAAAATTTGAAAATAATATCCAAATGCACTAAAAGGGGATTATAGCAGTATACACCCTGACTAGCAGTAAATGAGACTGCCTGGAAAAAAAAAACTAAATTTGGTACAAATGATGTGGTCCTTATCATTTTCTTCAGGAGAATTTTAGGGGCTTTCCGAACTTTTGTTTTAAGCCTCCAAACATACCTAAGTCAACAGTGTTCTGTAAAAAGGTAGTAGAGTCATACAAATTTCTAATCATATCTTGACTTGGTCACTTAAGAACTATGTGACTATGAGCCTGAGCTAGTTTAGAAATTTTTGGAACCTTAGTTTCCTAGTTTGTAAGGTAGAGTTAATAACAGTACCTCTTTGGGTTATAATGAAGAGTAAATAAGGTAATGCATGTAGTATACTTAACATAAAGTCTTCTATAAGACACTCAACAAATGTTAGCCATTATTATTTTTCGGTAAACAAATTAAATATCTGCTTTTGTAAGCTATTATGTGGGACACAGTTATGGAACCCAGTGCCTGTAAACAAGTAGCTCACTAGACTAACGGGGTGGGGGGATTGGGGGGAGAAAGCAGGGATCTCAAAAAGGGAAAGTACACAATTAAAGGAATTAGGGGAGAGGGAGATTACTTCTGTTTAAGAACATAGTGTCAAGAAAAGCATCTCAAAGGCTTTGAAGGATGGGGAAAGTTCCAATTGACAGAAATATCAGAGGATGGGGCGCCTGGGTGGCATAGCGGTTAAGCGTCTGCCTTTGGCTCGGGGCGTGATCCCGGCGTTCTGGGATCGAGTCCCACATCAGGCTCCTCTGCTGTGAGCCTGCTTCTTCCTCTCCCACTCCCCCTGCTTGTGTTCCCTCTCTCGCTGGCTGTCTCTATCTCTGTCAAATGAATAAATAAAATCTTTAAAAAAAAAAAAAAAGAAATATCAGAGGACTTCATTCTAAACCAGCCAACATGGCAGCAAAAAAAACCCAAAAACCAAAAAACATGTTGGGATGAGTGGGTTGACTAGTGAGCCAGGTGGCTGAGGTGCAGGGAACATGCAGGGTAGGCACAGAGTGTCAGCAGAAATATAAGGCCAGATCCTAAAGGACCTGTTCTCATTGAACAGTTTGAATGGAAACGTAATGCATGGAGAGTCAATGAAAGACTTCAGTGTGAGTGTAAGGACAGACAGATGAAAGGTGTGCTATGTGAAAGTTAACCTGGCACTGGTGTGCACCATGGATTGGACAGAGCTAAGACAATAGGTGCGGCTTGGTAGCTACTGCCCAGTGTTGCATTGTCACAATGGGAACAAATAGGAACATATCCCCGCACAGAATATCCACTGTTAGAATTTTTTCTAATTACCATTTGGAGAAACCAAGAGGTAGAGCAGCCCTATGTCTTCCAAGGTTGATAAATGAGTCAGTAATGAAACCATTAGCAAGTTGCCTTTGATTCCTGCTCCTTATCCCAGGGCAAGTTTGTCTCTTAGCAACATATTTTGAACATGGCAACACTTAGAGCACTCTGTGAATGAATAAACCAAAATGGAGGGAAATGTGAAAGTTACTTTGATGTGAGGAAGTATGTCTCTGGGGTATGTGTATGCTGGGCATGTGCTGGATCCCCAGATTTCAGTGGGAGCCAGTGAAATGCACAGTAGGAGATCTGATGTTCAGTGACTAGAAAGTTCCTTTCTCCCGGCAATTGGAAATAGAACATGGTTTTAAAATGCATAAATTAGGCACTTACAGAAAATTACCTATTTTTGTTATTAAAGAAAGGGACAGCTAAGTATGAGAGATGACTTTACAAAGAAGGCAAAGAATAGCTACAAAGCAAAAATTAAAGCAGAATATCCATTACCTCAACCTCATTATCTGCCTTGCCACATACACTTGTTGCATCTTGAAGGCCTGCACTCTTTTAAAATTGATTTGTCTTTTAAAATTGATTTGTCTTTTGCTTAAGATTGTGTTACAGACAGGTAACTTCTTGCTGCTTTTATACTGTCATTCATTAAACACATATTTACTGAAAACTTCTGATATACTAAGCATTTTTTTCTAGGCTTTCAATGTTCTAAGCATAGATTTCACATGGTGAAGTTTGTTTTTCATTTACTTGGCTACCACTGTCAAAGCTTGATGAAGAGGGGAGAGAGACTCTGCAGAAAGGCAATGAGGAGGGTCTTCTCACACCTGGCCAGCTAAGGCATTGTCAGAACAGGTAGAGTTTTCTATAATGCATAATACATTATCACAGATTTAGTGACTTACAACAACACTTCAGTGTCGCACAGTTTCTGTGTGTTACCTCACATCCCTAAGCCCATGAATGGCTTGACTGGGTTCTCTTTTAGTTGGGTTCAGGGTCTCTCAAAGACTGCAATTAAGGTGTTGGCTGGGTTGCATTCTCTTCTGGAAATTGGAGTGGAGAAGGATCTACTTTCAGCTCTCTCAGGTTATTGGCAGAATATTTGTATTTATTTATGTTTCTGGGAGCTTCAGTATTTTTGTTGGCTATCAGCCAGAGGCACCTCTCAGCTCTTAGAGGCCTCCTTCAGTTCCTTGTCATGTGGCCTTCTCCATATGCAATTTACAACCTCTCGGCTCACTTCTCCAAGACCAGTAATACAGAGATAGCCTCCAGAGCAAGACTGCTAGGAGTGTTACACAATATAATCATGAGGGTGACCTATTTTGTTGTATTGTATTGGTTAGAAACAAGTCATAGATACGCCACTACACACACTCAAGAGGAGGAGATTATAGAAAGGTGTGAAGACCACAAGGCAGGGACCAGTGGGGATCATGTTAGAGGCTGTCCACTGGAGAGGGCACTGGAAGACAGATAGATGCTCAAGGCAGGCCAGAATAGATCTTATTTAATTTTCTATCCTCATTGCCTGGTTCATAGTGACTAATGAAAGTAAATGTGATTAGGCATCTTTACTGATTAAATGTGAAGAGTGATGGAATAAGTATGTAAGGAGGAAGCTTCAGGGATGATTCTGAGGTTTCTAAACAAGGTTCACTGAAAACTGATGCAATTTTCTGGGATGGAAAATAGTGGAAGAATTGTTGAAGTTTAAGGATAATAGGTTAACTTTGAGACACGGTTCAGGTGAAGAAGTCTTCTACAGCAGTTCTTAAACTTCAGTGGGAAGATTCCTCAGGAATCTTAGTGAAATGATTCTGATTCAGCAGGTGGGGCCTGAGAGCTATAGTTCTAAGGTCCCTGCTGATTTTGATGGAGTCCAAGGACCACATTTTGAGTAGCAAGGTTCAGAAGCAAAGGACTCATAATGTTTTTGTTTCTTCAAACGTTTTGTTTTGAAAAGCTACCTTCTTGTACATTTGTGAGTTGATATCTAATATTTTTCATTTTGTTTAAAACAAAGAATATGATTTCTAGTATGCTGTCACTATTCATATTTTAAAAGAAAACATTACATCTCTCTTTTACATGTATCATACATTTGATCATCAGCATCTATTTAACAATATACTTGAAGAAGTTTTTCTTACATAGTGAAAAAATTATACATTATTTCTTTCTCTCGTTGAACTCACATTTCCATTCTACTTTTCCTACAGAATTTTATCCTAAAGCGATACATTTTTCTTTTGAAGGCTTTTGTTGATCTATTTACTTAGTTACTGCACAAATGTGCATATAAATTCAAATTTTAAAAAGATTAGAATTTTTTGTGTCTGTAAAATCTTAAATGTTAAAAATTTCTTCTGTATTACTTGTTACAATTAGTAGACAATTGATCACATAATACACATAATCAAATTTCAATAAACACTAAATAGAATTGTATTGGCAATATATCTTTTAATGAGATAACTGGGGCTGATTTTCTTTTTTAATTAGCTCCAGTATTGAGGATAAGAATTACTTATTGTTAGAATGTGACATGATGCAACATCAGTTCACTGTCACTTTTCTGTTTTTTTTTTATTTTATTTTTTTTATTTTTATTTTTATTTTTTTAAAGATTTTATTTATTTATGTGACAGAGAGACAGCCAGCGAGAGAGGGAACACAGCAGGCGAGTGAGAGAGGAAGAAGCAGGCTCCCAGCAGAGGAGCCCGATGTGGGACTCGATCCCGGAACGTCGGGATCACGCCCTGAGCCGAAGGCAGACGCCCCAACGACTGCGCTACCCAGGCGCCCCCTCTGTTTTTTTTTTAAATAGCAATGTTACTTAATGCTATGAACACCTTTAAAGATATATGCCAAGAATCATAAAATCTATCATCAAAGTCATTTTAATGACGTGTTAGTGGATATGTTCGTTAAATTCTCCTTCAAATTCATTGAAAGCAAAGAATTGGAAACCACCTGACTAATCTTATGATAGTAAAAAATCATAGGTGAGAGCTGTGCCTTTCTTTTGTAAAAAGGGAGAAAATTGGGTAGGAGGAGAGGAAAGGCAATAGGCATAATGCTGACTAGTTACATTTTCTTAGGAGATAGGTTTTAGGGAAAAGTATTCCCTTGAAACTATTCATGCCCACATAGCCTTTGGAAAATCTGTGCATAGGAGGGCACAAGTTTTACAGTTTGAAGACCTGCAGTGGAGAACCGGAAATGGGTGACACTCAGGAGAGACTGGGCTGAAAGCAAAGTGAGAGGGACATACAGACAGAAATCCATGCACATTAAAACCTGCATTGCAAGGACATCATTAATTCAGAATTTTAGGAGTAGATTCTGGATCAAAAGAGATTATGCCCTATGTATGGAAGGAAAAAAAAAGTGGCTAGCACACCCAAGGGCCAGATAGGCTTATAGGGAGACAGGATAATACAAAGTACCTTTAAATCCTCTAGGACATCTTAAATCCATGTGTACAGAAGTAATGATGGGTGATTGGTATGTGATTATAAACCACCCTTATCTATCTGCTAGAGTTAGCTCTCTGCTCCGTAACACTTTGTCAGTTTAATTCTAGTTATTCTGTGTACACAGTGTGCCTGAGTTAATGAAACCTCATTACTAGAAAGAAAGGAAAAAAAGGAAGGAAGCAAGGAAAGAAGGGGAAAAAACTTAACTTTTATTCAATCTGCCTATCATTATTCTATTTCAAGTGGCTAAATCTAGGTGACTTCAGAAGATTCTTTTAATATCAGGTGTTTTTGGTTCTATGAATCAGTCACATTTTAAAGGTATATAAAATAGAGTGAATCACACTTTTCCTTTTT
Source organism: Ursus maritimus (assembly GCF_017311325.1). NCBI lineage: Eukaryota > Metazoa > Chordata > Mammalia > Carnivora > Ursidae > Ursus > Ursus maritimus. The sequence goes on from NW_024423786.1 coordinate 13,684,235, forward strand.
GCTTTTATTTTGAACAGATCCTTGGGAAGGTCTAGTCAGATATATTTAATTTATTTTCATAGGGAGGCAAGGTGTGAGAAAGAGACGGTGAGAACTTCTATTACCAAAGAGGTGCTAGAACTCTCTTATTTGCAACTTTATCAAATGATTGGTAAGGAAATGTTATAATCCAAGGCTGCAAATGACTGCCTTAGCTGAACAAGTCAAGGAAGACAATTAGAGGGTTACAAGCCACATTCTAAAGCCAAATAACCATTCTCAGAAAGAATGTATTATCTGTCTGTGGCATCCTCAGATCTGTGTTGTGCCTACCTCTGTCACTTCTTTATGCCCTTTGCTTTCCAGGCTAGAGGACTTTGCCTGCACTGTTGGTATCTATCTATGATCAAATACCTTGTGACATTTAAGCTTAAGCAGCAAGATATTCCTGAGAACAACTGTGGTTCAATATTTTCCATAGGACTAATAATAATCTGCCGCCTTAACAACTATAAAGAGCAAGTGATGCCTCATGGAAAATGTGGACTAGATTGGATTTTCTCAGTACAGATCACAGGGTTAGAAGAAACCTTTCTTTGTTCCTATAAATTCATCCAGCTTTGTTCCCCCCCCTCCCGCCGCCACCCCTCGCTTATCATGTGAGAAAGTTGAAGGAGGCGTAATAAAGGTTCTAGGTTCTTGCCTACACATTTGCTATATCTCCCCCCCACCACCACTTCTGTCCTATTTCTCCACTTCTGACCTAATATTCATGTGCACACTTACCCGTTAAATAGGTTAGAGGAGATGCTGTCACTCCAAAGCAGCAAGTCAGCAGGGAGAATAATCTAGGATCAAAACTCCACTCTGCTGCAGATCTTAAGTATAGAAAGGCAAAGCTGTTTTTGCCTACATCTTTTATCTTTTCTTCATCTGCCAAAGTGTGCTTGGCATTTCATAGGGGCTTAATTCTTAAGATTGGATGCAAAATTTTGCATGTTTGTGAATTCTTTTCCATAGCTTTCATCAGAGCCTTGAAAAGATGCATTTCTCCCTAAAGGTAAAGAACCACTAATATGAAGGGCTTGTTTTTCTCCATGACATTAAATGACTCCTAGAGTTGCCCTCATGAGGTGTAGAATTCATGGCACCTCTCACTCCCCAATCTTTGAAGACCCTGGAACTTCACCTAAATAAATACCAAAGTTTGCCCTCTGGTGTGTGTTTTCTTAGAGCAACTTTTCTCCCTAGCTCTAGAAAATCTCAATTGCTTTTTTTTCATCAAAAATGTGGTGGAGGGGCACCTGGGTGGCACAGCGGTTAAGCGTCTGCCTTTGGCTCAGGGCGTGATCCCGGCGTTATGGGATCGAGCCCCACATCAGGCTCCTCCACTATGAGCCTGCTTCTTCCTCTCCCACTTCCCCTGCTTGTGTTCCCTCTCTCGCTGGCTGTCTTTATCTCTGTCAAATAAATAAATAAATAAATCTTTAAAAAAAAATGTGGTGGAGATCATGAAAACACTTTTTCAAGATCTGCTATGCAACTGGGAGATCCTGTCCATATAATCTGATAGTAATTCACTAGCGCTTAACTACCACTACCTCTCCCAACATTTATTGGGTCTTTACCTTGTGTCAGGAACCATGCTAATCACATCATACACATTATTTGGTTTAATCTTCGTAGTAACCCTTTTAGCTATGCATTATGGTTATGCCCATTTTGGATATTGTCATTATGGATAAGGAAACTGTGACACAGAAGGGTAAGGACCTTGTTTATAGTCCTATAGCAAATACGTGACAAAACCCAAACTCATACCCATACAACCTGTTTGTGGAAGCTGAGCTCTAATTTATCAAGCTGTTCCTGTCAATTAGGTGACATCCATAGTAGTGTGATCAATCCACCAAACAAATGGGAAAGCACAGAGAATTAATCAGAAGCCTGGTATTGGAGAGGGAGCATTGGGTTGGGGTTCTGGGAATCTGTTTCTTAATATCCCCTTGGTCATCAACTTCTGGAGTAATGGTAGTACAGTTATTTAATATTTCTGTGTTGATTTTTTTTTCAAAATGGGAAGTTGCTCTTTAAAATTTTCATTTATCATCAAACTTAAAACAATAGATACATACAAGTTTGATAAAGAAAATCATAATGATAATAATTATAACAATAATAATGCATCCATAGATTCAGATTAAAGGCCTCAATGAAGAAAAACCCCAGATTTCCTTTGTGCCCAATGTCTCCTGAGCATGGTTCTTATTGTCTAGAACTGAATTCTAATCTTTTCTCCAGGTTCCTCCCATTTCTCTTTCTGAATCTCTTCCGTGCATTTTTCCTTTTCTCCTCAGCCCACTCTCTCCCTCTCCTCCTCTCCTCACCCCTTTTCCTCCCCTTTCCCCCTCCTTACTTTCCCTCCCCTGCTCCCCTGTCTTGGATTACAAAGACTGCACTGTGCCTGGTAGAGTGCCTAAAGGGTGCAGGGAGAGATGAAAATGAGGCCAGATAAGTTTTAACAAACTCTGTCTCTTTTTGCAGCTGCTGTTTGGAAAGCAGGCTTCCTGCCATTCTCGGGCTGAACCTGCCAAATGCCTTATCCTGGGCTGAGCCCCAGGACCTCAGCCACAGACTACTGTCTATGGCATTTCCAAATGCAGTCCCTCAGCTGTGCTGCAGGCAATAAATATCTCTTTCTGTAATAGGGAAATGGGTCCGTGAAATCTACCCGTTCATCCTTCAGAGCCTCCACTCAGCCACATCTTTATTTTCACCCAAATTGCATTATTGCTCTTTAAGATAGAATCTGGAGACATTTATCAAGTGCTTGTGTGCCAAAGTTCTGGGTATTAGAATATTCTCAAATTCTCCAAGGGAGAAATCAATAGAAAATTGTAGCCAGAGGACTGATTAGCAAGATAATATGGAAGATATTTTTCTTTCCTAGAGACTGTAGCCAGCTCAAATCACATCATTTAAAATTTCTTAGCCCCTTGCTATTAAAATGTAATTCAGGTCTTAAGGTTTGAAATATTAGATTTATTTTCCTAACATTAAAGAATAGAACTGGGAGCATTACATAGCACTACTTTAATGTGGCAGATAAACCAAATGATAATAATATCAATTATTATGTCCAAAACAGCTTTGCAAAAAAAGATATTGTTAGCTGACTTTTACAAATAAGGAAAGTGAAACTAAGTTTGCCCATAGGTTTTTCTTCTTAATACTCTAAATATTAAATTTACATGCTGAAAGCAGGCATTCTCATACATTGTTGGTAGGAGTGTAAAGGTAGCAGATAATTTTGCAATATGAATCAAAATTAATTACAAGCATAACATAACCTTTTACGAAAAAAGAGAATATATATCTATACTTATGCATGTGTGTGGATATATCTGTATACACGTGATCACAATTTATATCCATTTTTTATTTGGGCAAAAGTTGTAGAAGGACAGACATGGTTATCTCTAATGAATGATACTGGAGGATTGTGGAGAGAAAGAAGTCTTTTGTTTATAACTTTATGCTCATCTGAACTTTTTATTTATGTATATAATAGCCATTCTAACATGTGTGAGGTAATATCTCTCATGGCTTCTTTTTTAAACTTTTGATTTATTATGTTTTGCCAAGATCATGTATTACTTTTATATTATAAAAGATAGCTTAAAATGAAGTGAAAATGAGCATATTCTTTGACTCAATGATTATATTTTTAGTAATTTATAATAAGGAAATTACAAGGCAATTGTACAAAAATATGCAAAGGTATTTATTGTACTGTCATTAGAAGCATTTAAATAGTACAGATGTTCAATTATATAAAATATGGTGTGTTCGTGTACTAAAATACCACAAAATGATTTTTTAAAATAAATGAGCAGATATATGAGTATCAACATCAAATTCCCTCCAGCTAATGCCCACCAGACACACACCTGGAGCTGAACAAGTTGGGATTATTTCTCATTTCAGGGAGGGAGAACCTCACCATGGGAAATGTGGGGCATCTCAGTTAGAGGGTGTTAGAAATGTCTTATTGGGGATTTGGCCTTGTGTCAGGTGGTTTGGGGAGGATTTAAGGAAGCAGGGCTTTGCTGTGGTTTGGATGCTGTCAAGCAGGGGTGCAATTCCATGAAGGTATATTTTGATAAATCTTTTCTAGAAAGAGGACATAGTAAGCAAGATTAAGTCTATAGATGATAAAGAAGCAGCAGTCACTGATATTAGTCAGGAAAGGGAAATGTCTGGTTATTTTTGTGGCATCTTGGACAATGTTCATGTTTTTGTTTGTGTTCAGGCATGAGTACAGGTTGTCTTATTTCTGTCTTGATCCATCATGGTCACAGAATGGTTTTGTCTGATGTTGATGTTGTATGAAATTGTTTATATTTAACAGAGAACATCAAGTGCTACCTGATAGCACTCGGTCAGCTGTCAAATGTCAGAGGCTTCTTTTCTCTTTCTCAAAAGACACTCATAGTATAATCAATAAAAATAAATAAATAAATAAGTAAATAAATAAATAAATACATCCACATTACAGGACAGTAATTCCATTTTAAAAATATCAACACAAAAGTATGTTCAGACATAGAAAAAAGATTGGAGGAATATACTCTTTGTTATCAACAATGATTTCATTAAAGAGGGTTAGATTATGGGAGATTTGTGTGTGTGTGTGTGTGTGTGTGTGTGTGCATGTTTTACTTTCTATTTTCTGCATCTCTGTTTTGTTTAAAATTTTTTAAAAATAATGAGCACATAATATTTTTACAATAAGACAATTTAAAATATTTCTAAACTGAAAGTAAAACTGGAATGTCTATCCAAGTAGCATGTGCTTGCTTCTCTCCACCCAGAACTTACATGATGAATGTATTCTCTTTTCCATGCTGGCTCTCTCCATGAAAGAATTTAGAGATAAAGCCATATCTCTGATGTTTTAAACATATGGTGGCCACAGTTTGAGTTGTACTTTGTCATTCGAGGAATAGGGATAGGGCAGGTGATTTGAATTTTAATAAGCAAGACGGTCTAACCCTCTTCCATTCCTACTTTCTCTTCCTCCAAGATAAAGAGGTATATACCTATATGAACTACCATGAGCACATATAATAGGAGGGTCCCAACCCATGGTCCCAACTTAATTTTTGACAACCCTCTAGTTCTAAAAATTGTCCTGGTTTGGATGACAGATTACATAGTCACACGAGGAAAGGCTTTCCAGAGGAGAGCTGACTGGGCTGAGTCATTTGACAAATGTGGAGGAGATTAGGTTGGAAGACAGAATAATTGGGCAGATAGTGCTGTATGTGCAGAGGACTGAGGTGAGTGGGAATAGGGCACATTTGAGGGGCTAAATAACCATAGTGGCTGGAGCTCAGGAGGAGTTAGGGGAAATGTAGTAAAAAATAAAGCTGGGAAGAAGATTTGAGAGCTGAATACATGAGGCCTGTCAACGTGGTTAAGGAATCTGGACTTCATCTTGAGAGCCATGGGAAGCCACTGACTTGTTTTAAGCAGAGTATGACATGATCAGGTTAGTATTTTAAAATGAATCCTTTATCAGTAGTGAGAAGAGGGACAGTAGGGCTAAGAGTTGGTTCATGGTGGCTGTTTAGAAGGTTGTTACTAAAGGCCAAGTAAGAAGTGATAGTACCTTGCACTACGGTACTGGTAGTGGAGATGGTGATAAAAGGACCAAATGGAGAGATATACAGGAGTTAACATAGCATTCTTTAAAAAATTATAAACTGCATTTATTACTCCAAGTCCTAGACAAACAATATACATACAAGAGAAACTAGGGGCAAATAATAAGAATGGCTTACAGTAAGTTCAACCTTAGTATCAGCAAAAGTTGATGGGTTGATCGCATTATCATTTTGTCCAGCATGTTATGCCAAACCAAAACTGCCCCTCCTTTCTGCACCTATGAAAGACATCACTAATTGATCATAGCACTTTCTCCTACTGAGCCCTGGCAGGGTAAAGAACCATTTCCAAATCAACATTTCAAGAAGCCTCTAAGAATTATTCAGGATTGTTATGCATGAAAAGTCTATCTGCCATCTTGCTTATTTAGGAGACAAATTATTTCATGGATGCTCTTGCTGATTAAGCAAGTCCCCTACCCCTTTATCTTTCTCCCCTACACTAGGCCATCTGAGCATCTGGATGACAGAATTGGAAGAGCTCTGTGGGCACTGCATTATTTGGATCCAGATGGGTCTATGCTTATCTTATGAAATTGAAATGAGATAAACCAAGGGGGATATTAAACTTATTCATTTTGGATTGAGGACATGTTTACCATTAAAGTGCACCTTCAGATTTGGCATTTGCCTTGCAGAGGAATTTGGTGTTTTTTAATCTTTTTCTCTGCTTAAAAAGATATATCGACTAGGAAAAGAATGGAGTAGGTGAAGCACCCTACATTTATAGTGTGCTTATGACTGTCTTATATGCTAATAGACAAAGTGGGTGGAATGGAATTGCTCTTAAATAAGTAAAAAACTTAGCATTCAATTACCTTAAAAAATGGGCTTAATTTGGAGAGTTTCGCATAACATATTGCCGGTCAAAGCTTATTTTTTTTTAAAAAAACTTTCTTTTGCTAATGCAAGGCAGAAGAGTTTTGTGCACTAAATAAATAGACCAAGTTCTTGTTGGGGAGAGTCAGAGATCTGGGATTCTTATATTTTGGAGAAAGTGATTCAATTTTCCCAGGATTTTTTTTTTTTTTTTTGAGAAAAGTGATAATATGTCAGTGACCGGCAGTCATGGGGATGACCCCCAAGGGTGCACAGAGTTTTGCAAAAGCTTAACTCTGTCCCAAGAGGAAAAAAAAACCCCGTCCCATCTACTGTACCTGCTGAAAAAGACAACTATCCTAGGACTGTTGCTTCTTACAGAAATTGTTTCAGACAGCTCCCTTTTTTTCAGACTCTCTGTCTTTCCTTTGTTGTTTTATTTCCTCTGATTGTACCACTGCAGGGGAAATACTTTGTGTAGCAGAGGGGGCAGGTGCAAGGACTCTGAAGTCACATAGGCCTCCCAGCAAATTCGCATGCTATTATTTATGAACAGTGTGATCTTGACTATTTCACCAAACACTTTTGAGTATTTTTTTCATGTGTAAATGGGGATAGTAATAGTTTCTACTGATTAAAGTTCTTTGAGCATTAAATGAAATTGTGCATGTGAAGTGGTAAGCACCACATAGGTATTAGCAGTTGTAGTATTTTTACTATCATTTTTTTAACCAGGCTCCATACCAGCGTGGAGCCCCAATGCAGGGCTTGAACTCATGACCCTGAGATCAAGAGTTGGACACAACCAACTGAGCCACCTAGGTGCCCTGCTATTATTATTTTAATCTGTAGGGGTTTGATCTAGCCTGAGGTCCTCATGCATGTGCCAACTCCAATAGCTGTGCCAGCCATACCCCTGGGCACTATGGCATTAGAAGTGACAGTGGAGGAGGTGGTGGTGACCAGGAGGGAGAGAGTGAGGCTGGGGGAGAAAGGTGTGGTATAAAGGGGTAGGCTACTAGAATACCTAGAATCAGGAAGCATCCCATAGCTGAAACTGTGATTGCTGCATCTACCCACCAGAAGGGGTTCTTATCCAAAGCGCAGTGAAAGGGCACTAAGATAAGAACTAATAATATGAAATTCTCTTGTAATGCCTAATCATGCTTGAAACATAGTCTGGCAAAGAACTTTTGCCCTTGGCATTTAGAATAGTTAAAGGTTTTAATATTAATAACAACCATTTTGAACAATAGCTCTTGGACCACTTAAAAGGGAATGTTGCAAATAGCCTGCCTAGTCAAAATGCAAGAAGTGATTTCACTTAACCATGGAGAATGTTAACTTGCTGACCTGCCCATATAGCAGCTGGCATAGCACTTATCTCCACATGCCTGATTAGACAATTGTAGTTATTTTGTTTCTGTCAAATACACCTGGATTCTTAGTAAACACCCTGACTTACGTCTATAGGGACTCAAAATAGAACCAACTTAAAATCAGGGTACAGCTATTTAGGATTCTAGGTGTATATAGAAAAATTAATCATTTTAGGCCAGGAATCATCACAAAATAAACACCTTAAGGTCCTATTTGCCACGGGGTTGCATGGAGCTATATTTAACAGGCACAACCCCTGATTTAAAAGAAGTTATCACCTTCTTGCCAGGACAGTTGGGATAGTTTTAGGGACCAGAGAGCCAGGCTTTAAATCCTGGCTCGGCCATTTACTAGCTTTCTTATCTTGACAAAATCACTTCTCTCTCTGTACCTCTCTGGCAATTTTAAAGGTACTACCTTACAGGGATGTTTTGAAGATTAAATGAGTTAATAAGTGTATAGTCGTTTGCCCTAGATGCAGACAGGAAGGGGAGAGATGCACTGTTTGTGGAGAGTTTGGAAAGAATAATGAAACCAACTAAAAGTCTGGATGCTTTTCATTTTCTATGCCTATAGTCCTGGAACTGACTGTTTCTTCTACCCTCACCCTTGATTACACCACTGGGGAACAGTATTAAGAGCACCGCTTAGCACAGAGAACTCTCAAAGCATTGTTACTTGGTATTATTTTTCCTTGAAGTTCCAGCTCTCATTACTTGCTCAGAATCCTTCAATGACTCCCCACTGCCTAGAGAAATGTGGTTGAGATTCAGTCTGCCATTCAAGGCCCTCCTTATCAGATTTGGGCCTATTGTTTTCCCAATTGTATACCCATTAGACACTTTCTTTTCACTCACAGGAAAACCAACAGAATTGTATTTTCCCTGAAAGCCTCGAGGCATATGCATATAACATATTCTTTCTCCTATCTCTTCAGGACCAAAGAACTTGTGTTCTTTAAGACCTCACCTAAAGGATATCAATTCCAAATTCCTCCATCAAAGTCATTGCTCTTGCTTAGAACTCTCCTAATGTTTCATTTCTTTTTTTCTGAGTGTTTCTTTCCACCTTGTTACATTAATACTTTATCTCTCCCACTGCACTCTAAATTCCCTGGGACGGAATCTAAGTCAAATTGACCTTTGATTTCTCACAACACCTTGTACAGCACTTTACTCCTCCTGAATATTAATAAAGACATGTTGAATAAACTAATTCTAGGAACTACTGTGGAGTGAAATCCAAAGCCAGTTTTTCTAAGGAGATGAGACTCAGACCTTGCCACCATGGTCATCACTCAACAGAAACACTGTACTTGATAATTAGCCACACTGTATATTTTTCAGCTCTTTCTGGAGATTTAGAAATCTGCTAACATGAGATAACTCTGTAATTTGGTATATGAAAACTTGGTGAAAGATGGCCATTCAAGTTATAATACTGAGGGCCCATTGTATGGATAGCAAGCATGAACTTGAGATGGCCTTAGAAATAGAAGACAATGTCCTTGCCCCTGGGCAGCTTACAGTCTGGTTGGTGAGAAAAAAAAAAAAGGTTATGCTAGAAACTAGGTAACACTTAAGCAATGTGTAAGCCTGTGTATATAGGTATATTTGCTTTGTATGGAGGTATAGTTGCTGAAGAAATGTCCATATATTTGTGGAGTAAAGAAATTACCTTAAAGGTTAGTGTCATTCAACGTCTCTTTGAAAGGAGGGCAGGGAGATAATTTGCTGGCTGTTGTCTGTTTACCCCACTGGATCTGCTCTCCACCCTTGCTCCCCTTGCTCTGTGCCCTGGAGGCTGACTTCAATGGAAGGTATGGATACTCTACCATTCTCTCAGCTTTCCCTTGTGTTGAGTCAAGGAAGGCATTGGCAGGAGATTGAAGGGCTTGAAGAGCTGGGGAGGAGGAGGTTGGGATGGGTATGGGTCCCTGATTCCTGACCTTCTCCAGAAGGTCCACACTCTGTCAGGCAGCCCTCTCTCAGTACCTAGGCTTTAGCTACGCTGTCAGGGTTCCTGAAACTGCTCTCTCCCCCTCACCCCTTTAAGGGCTAGAAAGGGATAGTAATTCTTTGTTATTGTAGCCCCAGGATGCTTCACGATCCCTCAATGATGAATTTACCCTAATGCTGCCTAGACCTTGTAAATAGTCCTCTCCAATTACCCAGTGTGAATGGGCCATCTGTTTCCAGCCAAGATCCTGACTAATACAAGTGAAGAGGTTAATGCACCAGCTCAGTTCCAAAAACACCGACTGAACATCTTTACATGTCTGGCATGGTTCTAAGCGTTGGAAATAAAATGACATTAAAACAAAGTCTCTGCCATTAAGGAACTTCTAATCTAGCAGGGAAGACAAAGGTACCGAATGATTTTAAATTGAGAAAGGTGTTTAGGAGAATGTATTATAACAGGGTAACAATGGGGGAGGCACTGATGAAGGAGATGAAGAAAGCTAAAACCAGCTGCCTGACATGTTATCATAAAAATATGTTTAGAATCTTTAGAACTAGGAGGATTAATAACTGTTTATCTGGACTGATGCCTTTATTTTACAGGGGAGGGATTTTAGAGTCCATTGAATTCAAATTACCTGTCCCCACTCCTGAATAGTGAAAAACTGGAATGAGACCCAAGTATTCTTCCTGCTAGTCCCCTGTCGTCTCTCCTTTTTCCTCTAGACTATAGATAGTGCCAGTTCTAACTTCTACCTCTGTCCCCCCTGCCTCTGCTTGGCTTCTTCCTCCTGAACCATTTTTCATTTCAAAGCACTTGAGTACTTGGAGCAAGGAGAGTGAACTTATTGATTTCAATATTCTCATTGTCACAGTCAGAGGGAGAGGTGAAGAGGGCTGAGACATATGGAGGTGAAGTGTGTGGTTAAGGACAGACCACCAATACTAATCCACCCACCACCAGAAGCAATCTGAGTGTCGGCAGGCTTTGAAGTGTTTCCAAGCTTCCTCCCTGTGCTTGTAAGCTTACTGGATGCTCGAGCAGACTGGGCACTAATAAACATCCTGTGTGGGGCTGATTCATCCTGTCTTCTATCAGCACCAGAGACAGGCTGAAATACAGGGTAAAATTTTCCACTAGGTATTGTATGTGATAGGAAAAGAAGCTTCTTTGTATAAAATGACTTTGAATGTTACAACTTAATTTGCTTGGGAGCTGAAAGATGAGTGTTATTCATACAAGTAACTGAATGACTTGGAGTTAAATATCAGGGTTTGAATAATCACATTAACTTCCATTTATGGAGTGATTGCTATGTGGCACACACTACTGAGGTCATGTGTTAATGCGTTAATTAATTTAATTCTGTGAAGCAGATGTTATTATGAGTCTTATGATTATTTATATTATTATTATTTCCACTTTACAGATGTGGAAACAGAGGCACATAGAGCAGAAGTAAATGGACCAAGTTCACATATCTTGGAAATGATGGAGCAGTGATATAACCCAGGTACCTGACACCAGAGCCAGTCTTGCCATGATGTTAAGATGTTAATATAAATAGTCATCCAAAAGTTAGTGTGCTTTGTAATTGCTTTTCTTTGGTTTCCTTTTATTTTCTGGAGTACCTTCATTTCCAGACCAGAAGGTGAGGTTTTGGGGGTGGAAATATAACCTCTGGGAGCAGGACCTTCAGCCTAGCACCTCATGAGCTTTTAAGCATCAGATCTTACCTGAGTGAAGGGAGGAGACTTTCTGAGTCACAAATTTGACTCAAGAAAGGAGTAACATGAGTGGTATGTGGGGAATAAAAATGTTAGCTCAATATGGAGTCTACAGGGATGCAAAGAATTGAGGTAACAATACCTGGGTCTTCAGTGAGCTAGCTGGCACAATGAAAGCTCCCTTTATGCTAAGGTGACCAACTGTCCCCACACTGGGATGGAATGGTTTCCTGGGACATGGGGCTTTTTACGCTAAAACTGGGAAAGTTCTTGGTATCAAGATGGTCCCTGACTTATAATGGTTCAACTTATGATCTTAAGACTTTATGATGGTGCAAAAGTGATACGGAATCAGTAGGAACCATACTTGGAATTTGATCTTTTCCCTGGCTAGTGATATGTGGTATGATCCTCTTCCGTGATGCTGAGCGGCTGCAGTGAGCCACAACTTCCTGTCAGCCACATGATCATGAAGATAAGCGATTGATATACATATAACCATTCTGTACCTATGTAATCTCTCTAGCTTTCAGTTTCAGTACAGTATTCAATAAATTACATGAAATATTAAATATTCATTATAAAATATGCTTTATCCTGTTAGGTGATTCTGCATAACTATAGGCTGATGGAAGTGTTCTAACCATGTTTAAGGTAGCCTAGACTAGCCTGTGATGCATGGTAAGTTAGGTGTATTAAATGCATTTTCAACTTATGATATTTTCAACTTATGATGGGTTTATCAGGATATAACCCCATCATAAGTTGAGGAAGATCTGTATAGGGATGAGTTGACTACCCTACTTTACACATTGTTGGGGCCAGTTGAAGGTTACTTCTTTCCCAGAGCCTGAAATCAACCTTACCTAAATCTGTGTTTCTTATCACATAGGGCATGGACCACCTGCATCTGGGTCACATGGTACCCTTGTTAAAAATGCTGATTCCCATACTTCACTTCAAAGTATAGAAGTGTGATATGCAAGCAAAGTTAGGTTAGAACTCAGGGAATCTGCCCATCTAAAACAAATCTGCCAAGTGATTCTTATGGTCACAAATATTCCCAAAGTACTGACTCAGTCTATGAGGAAATGAATAAATAGCAATTTTATAGCTTGGGGGCTCTGGATGTATCATTCTCAGAGCTACTCTTTCTTTTATTTTTTTTTTTAATTTTTATTTAAATTCCAGTTAGCTAACATACAGTGTAATAGTAGTTAGAGGTGTACAATTTAGTGATTCAACACTTACAAACAAACCTGGTTGGTGCTCATTATAACAAGTAAACCCCATCACATATTTAGCTGATCCCCTCACCCACCTCTCGCTGCTACTCTTGTTCTGGCTTGGTGCCTCAGTTCTAGTCAGTAGGATCCTGCTCTGTTTTTCCATCCCTATTTGGCCCACAATTTCAAGAACTGTATTTCTGGTCTCTTCTTCCTATTGTAATCCTGAAGGCTATCTTGAAACGTGATCCAGCTCTCATTTTCTATAAGACCAATGCCTTATCCTGTCCTCCCGTTGTCCTGAATTAGTTTGTCTCCTAAAGTCCCATTACCTGCAGAACTGCGGGCAGTCAACCTCTAGTCTGTCTGTGTCCAGCTTCCCAATGTCATGTTCACATCTAATCAAAGCCAAGATTGAGAAGTAAAGCAACTGTTTCCTTAGTTCTCATAAGAAACTGTCTGTTGTATGGTTAATAGGTTGAAACATTTACATTGGCTTCGAAAACTGGCCCCTTTGGAACCTGTATCTACCTAAGCAAAAGCATATATATATATTTATTTTAGCAGTGAATCTGATCACAGTTAATGCACTAGTAGGACTCCCTGCTCTCTGCTGTCTCTCTAATCTGGTATACCACTATTTGCAGTTAAGTAGCAGCCCTCTATATCATTCCCTTACATTTTCCCAGAGAACACTTACTCAAGCATCTGTTGTCCTCTGAAGTCTTCCCTGACTTACCAGGCAGAACTGATTTTTTCCTCTTCTGGGTTCCCCTCTGCAATGACAAACTTCTACAATATCATCTGTAGCAGGGGCTGTTGATAGTGCATCCCAAGTCCTCTTGGCTACTTCAACAACACAACTTCAGCAGCTGTGGTGGGAAGTTACCCCCGCATGCCAACAGCTTCCTACTTCAAGAGCTGCATCTCTCTGCCTGTCTTTCTAAGGGTGTTTTCTAGCTGATAGCCCAGGGCTTCCAGATCAGTGAGGAAGAGCAGAATGGAAGGCTCAGCTCATCCATCCCTAAGCAGATCAATTCTGAGGTATGCTGTACATTGTTCCAGACAAGGTCCTGTGGAATTGAGCTCCAGTTGCTCACATAATAACCTGCTCATTTATGATTCTAGAATCACCTTCCAAATAAACTGCATGTACTCATGTCTTTGTAATGGAGTCTGCTTTTGGGGAAATCCAAATTAAGACACCATATTTTACATATTGCTAGATGTAAATATTTATTTGTCTGTCTCCTCTCCAACTAAATGTTTCTTTATAGATGGGATTATATCTTACATGCCTTTGTATCCTAAGATATAGCCTGATACCCCATAAGCACTCAGTCAATATTTGTGTGTGAATGAGTGAGTTTATCTACGTTCCAGTGACATAATAGTGTTTCTGAGGTACTATAAAATCTTAAAGTATGTCTAAAAGCAACCATTGTAGTCCTTTAGGAATTTTAGTGTAGTAACATTCTTTTAAAAATTAAAAATCTACAAGATTCTGCAGGTATCTTAATATTACCTCTCTTAGTGGTTAACCAGAATACCCCATTCCTTTTATTGAAGCAGATAAGAGAGAATATATTATACATTTCTAATTGTTATATTTCTTTTTGCCTAAACCAGGATAAAATCTGGGTCTCCATGGCATTTAATAAATATTAAACCTATATTGAAAGCAAGTCTTTTATCTGTAAATGATGATAGTAAGGATGAGTGATATGGGACAACTGTTAATAAATTGAAAACTCTCTTTTTAATGTCTTACTTAAATATGTTTTTTAAAAATTTATTAGACTCTGAGAAAAATTCAAATTAGTTTATCCCCAAGGGACTAGTCTTTATCTTCAAGTGGAGGAAGAACTCACTCTGGCGATTGTATGTCATTTTGTTAATATTCTCAGAAAGCTGGCAGTTCTTGAGCAATATTATTAAACCAATAATTTATTCCAATTTTCATCTGAAATCGGTAAGACATTTATCATCAGTGAGCTTTTCCTCCATCATTTAATTTTTTTCCTTCAAATTTATGCACATTCAATTGCTTCAGCAGTGAAAAAACACAAAGCCTGCAGAATTATGACTATGTCACTTTGCTTCTAGCAAAAGTACTAGAAAGAACTGAAGGGAAACGATATGAACTGTAATAAAGAAAGATGCACTGATTGACCAAGAACAAGTTCTAATGAATATTTATGGTTAAAAATGTAATAATTTCCTATTTATCAGTGTTGCTTTACACCAAAGTAAGTGATATTATATTCATAAGAACAACGAAAAGACTGAGCTAATAAGAGGGTTTTTAAATAATTTATATCAGGAACATTGCTGTCATGAGATATTCTTTTTAATAAATCAGTCTAATCACATATTATTGAGTTTTTGGGTACTCCATTTTTCATTAAAATATATGCTGAGTCAAAATGGAAAAACTTGATAGTCTTACTACAGCTAAGGATTTAGTCATAAAAGACTTTTTAGGAAGAACATAAATGTTGACATGGGACTTTTAAATCAACACTAAAAACTAGCAAGAAATCCATTATTTTTACATGAAATCCAAAAAGAAAAGGCTAGCATTACAATTAAATAATCAGATTTTTAAAAATTAGCTATTAAAGAAGTTATGGTAGATATTTATTGTGTCAATTTTGATTAACCTCAACATTGCTCCTTATTATATTGTAAGCTCCTCAAGAGTAGGGCCTTTACATTTCCCTTGGTGAATTGTGCATAGTAGAATTTCAATTATCTGTTGAGCAGACATTTTCCCTTTAAATATTAAAAAAATATATCTTAGAAGGAACTGTGGAAATCCTTGTGAACGGACAAAAAATAGAAAATAGGACATTGTGATTTATTTCAACAACTCAAACAAACCATCTTCTAAAGCAAACATATGTCATAGATGTTTGGTTTTTCCCCAAGAAAAATAGATTGTTCTATACTAACAGATGGTAAAGCCTCAACATCGGAAGTCACCATATTCCAAAAATCTAGATTTCTAGTTCTAAAAGCAAAATAATAAAAATATTAATTATTTTCAAAAAAATTAATTATTATTCTCATTATAAAGAGCTATACGCTTCATTCTTGCAAAGTAAGTTCCTGAAAAGTTCAAGTCATATAAGGCTTTGACTTCATCTTAATCTTCAACCAGGGAGCAATACCAAGAAATGGTCCTCCTAACTCAATTACTCTGCTATATAGCTAGATAGAAAGTCTTAGTGTACATTTAGCCTGTGAATTGAGATTCTTGCATCAGGAAGAAAACTGACCAGCTGTGAGGAAGACAAACCTGTATAGTCAGATAATACTTTGCAAGTGTTTTGAGGTTTATTTGTTTGTTTTTTTTAAGATTTTATTTATTCATTTGACAGAGAGAGACAGGCAGCGAGAGAGGGAACACAAGCAGGAGGAGTGGGAGAGGAAATAGCAGGCTCCCAGCGTAGCAGGGAGCCTGATGCAGGGCCCAATCCAAGGACTCTGGGATCACGCCCTGAGCCAGAGGCAGACACTTAAGGACTGAGCCACCCTGGTGCCTGGTGTTTTGAGGTTTTTAACTGGAGTTCCCTTTACATGCACCCTTTCATTGTTTGTGTTCTCAAACAAATTGTTCTTGTCTCATTGAATCTTAAATATTCATTGCCCCAGGTAAGGGAGAAATACAGCAGAACAACAGAGAAATTACTCTGAATACCAAAAACTAAAGCCTTTGAGTTGCAAGAACCTGGGATTAGTTTCAAAATTTGAAGTTCTGAGGATTCAGGGTATAAAATTTATGCAATAAATAGATTAGATGAACAGAAATACATTATGCTCCCCAGCATACTTAGCTTTAGGGCGAGATTACTACAGTGTGAGTTGGGCTCTCTGGGATAACTAAATTTGAGCAAAGCAATTGATTTTACGTAATATCCTTGAGAAAAATGTCTGCCATATTGTAGTGATTTATGGAGATTCGAAAGTTGAATGGTGTTATCAGATCGACTTTGAGCCAGGTTGCTGGTGGCATTCTATGAGGCTTTGCTTTGTTCAAAATTTTAATAATTTGAAAGTTTGCCAATGAGGTTTGTGAGATGCCTAAAATTAGAAGAGGTTAAAAGTCTTATTAAAAATCACATGGAAAATTTAAAGAAAACCAGCCAAGTAGACAAATTGGGCCTGATTTAATAAGATATAAATATGCAAGGATAAATGTAAAGACCTGTGTTTAGAATTTTTAAAAATCTGCACAAATAAGGGGCTGGCAAGGCCTGCCTGAAAAAATGGTTCTATGAGCAAGACTGAGGGCTCTGAGTTAATTTCATGCTCAAAATGAATGGGTGACATTTTTGCCAGAAAAGATAATGTTTGGTTGGCTTATATTCAAGGGTTTGGGAATGAACTCAATGTACTTTGCTCTGGTCAAACTATACCTGGAAGAGTGTGTTTAATTCTGATTTTTATCTTCTGCATTTGATATCAATAAACTGTAGGACATCTAGGGTATGTGGCTAGACTTTATATTCAGCAAAAATGTTTCTGAATTCTTCTTATGTGCCAGACACTGCTCTAGGTACTAGGAGTATAGTTGCAAACAGGAGTTAAATATGGTGGAGTTTCTGGAAAGGGGGTAATTAATCTGGAGATTATGTGGGCCTCCTTGCTAGCAGACATCTGTTGAACAGCTGACACATGAAAAAGAATTAGCCTGATACTATGTGGCTCCAGGGGGATTAGGCAAAAGTTATAAGGATGCAGATTTCAGTTATAGCATCTGTTCACAAGTGGAGAGTGTGGCCTTGGGTTGGAGAGTACCTTGTCATTTTCCAGCAGAGGCAGAAGTGCATCTGTCTGGGTGAATGATGTAATGCAGAAAACAGCACAGTACCCGGGCACTTCACAGGTGCTCAGTCAATGGAACAAAATAGTCGTACAGGGTTTTTCTTACCTCTTTTGGGAGTATGTAATAGATGATTCAAGAATTCTAGAGAACAGGAACTCTTACCTATAATTTTTTTCCTCTGTGCCCACCACAGAGTTTGGCATATGGTTGGTGGCCTTTAAATATCAAATACATGAATGAGAGATTTGTATCATGTCTAAGACTGTGCATTAATAATTATGATGTTAAAGAAGGAGCATTTATAGTTCCAGTTCCATTTTTAGTGACAATGAGATTTGACATTACATTTTTCCAGCATTTTTTTTTTTTAACCTGTTACTTAAAATCTCAGTCATTCTCTGGAGCACATGGATCTTTCTGTCATTTCATAGAATGTCAACATTCATTGCCTTGTGGATTTACTTAGAATTTATAGAAGATCCATAATTTCATTCTCTAAATCAGGTAGGATCCTTTCAAAGCTCAGCTCATTCTATTATAACTCGCATTATTCTGATACACACAATACATCTTCCTTATTTATGAAGTCATCTTATTTCTAGAAGGTTCTCTCTGTTTATCCCTTTTCCTCTCAAAATAAGCATTATTATTTTCCACGTCCTTTCTACTCACTCTTCTTTCCCCCTAAACTCATTCTGGAAATAATTGATTATTTCCAGTTCTGTCAGAAGCTGGATAAATGTGTCAACGTTAAATATCCTAAGGTTCCTTTATCATCTTTTGATTGCTTACTGTGTGCCAGAAGCCTTACATACCTTATCTCCTTTAATGCTCCTGACAACTTTCTCGTGTGGGTATTTTTTTTTTCCCATTTTACAGATGAGGACAAGGAGGGTTAGAGAAAGTAGATAATTTCACCAATGCGATACAACACATTAGTGAAGGAGCTAGGGTTTGAACCACTTCTTTCTCTTCATCCCACAGTCTATGGACTCCTCACGTCAACTAGAATTTTGGATTGAAACTATAAACACGTAAAAAAGAGAAAGGGAGAACTGGGCTTTGTTTTGAATGTGGTTTATTTTTATCAAATTAATTGCATAGCTCCTTTGTACAACTAACTATAAACAAAGAGAGTCAAAAGACCGATATCTCTCAAAGTGTCCTCAGACCTTCAAAGTTAGGTGACTCTCTACCAATCAGAATAGAAAGTTTCTTCCGGAGGTTTCAGGCCAACCTCTGGTTTTGGGACAAGGAAAGGCATACTGACTTCCTCAAGACCACCTAGCTGGTTAACAGCACAAAGAGGACTAAAGGCCAGGCTTCCAGATTTCTAGACTATCAGACTATTTCTGGGGAACTTTGAGTGAAATCATGAATATTTTCCCCTGAATAAAAACTACTCAAACACAAGACACAACAGAAAGGATATATTTTGATAGTTTCAAAAAAAATCTTGATTTGAGATCAAGCAAGTGTTTATAAAGCATTTCTGAACTCCTTGGAGAAAGGTACTTTCTAAATAAAAGTTTCATTTGATCATTTTGAAATGTTTATTTTAGGCAAGCATTCTTTTCATAAAATATTTACATGTGCTCTAATACAAACATTCACATTAGTATGTGCTAAAGATCTGAAATTTACTTAGCCAAAATTATTTACTTTTCTGGGTCCAACCAGCAGGATTTCCAGAAATCCGAAAGAGATAAAGGGATTTCCTTACAAAGCCTGTAAAAGCATCAGATAGGAATTTGGAAAGGGCAATTCTAAAATAAGGCTCATTTAGAATAAGAACTTCCTTAAGATCTTGACTTGAAGTCTACCCTAGCTCAAACACCTGCAAAATGAGCAAATAAGGCATGATTTCCTCAAGACGTTATGCCCAAATCTTGCTAAATTTATCTTCACTGCCAAGGACTCAGTTAATGTTTCAAAAAATGAAGCACAGCAAGGTTTAGCAGTTGTTGTTGTTGTTGTTGTTGTTTTCTGGATTTCCGGAAGAGAAAAAGCAATATGGAGTAAACTTCTGCCTCTATTAGAGGTGATTCTAGAGGTGTCAAGTCTTATTAATGTTGGCAGCAAACCTTGTGGGAGGTACATTTTGAATGGAAAATAACCCCACCTGTTCCTTTGAGCTTATTTTGAATAAATCTCCTGGGAAATCATAAAGAACAAGCTCTTTCTGATAAAAAGGAAATTTCATTGCCAGAAGTCCCATGATGTAGCAGAAAGAGCATCAAGTGAAAGTAGCAGAGGATTTCTAGTTTCTTCTTCCATCAGGATATATGTTCTTAGGTAAACCACTTGCCTGACCTGGGCCTCAGTTTCCCCTCTGGAAAAGGAGGGCACTGGGCAATTTCTGGTTTTCTTTCATCCCTGTCCTTTTCTGGAGCTTTGGCCGTGGCTTTTCCCCCACCCTTCTCATGAATCTGTGTTCCAGAAACACCATATCCTCATGAGGTACAGCTTCTTTCTGCCCTTGCAAATGGCATTTGCAAGGCAGGAGGCACATGCATCAACTTCTCATCCTTTCGGTCACTCTTCTTACATGTTGGAAACTTATCTAGTAAAACTTCCTTTGTTATGAGCTCATCAAAGTTTTTCTTTGCTCTCTTTCAGAAAAGAAAGTAGCAATCAGTTAAGAAAACTATGTAAGTCAGGTTTGTAATGTTTGACTTCCTGAAGAAAATAAACCCTTTCAGCTTTGCAGCTAGTTGGTTCTTACGATGCAATAATGACAAGACTAAATGTTAGAGTAGGTTTTGGCAAGGGTTTACAATCTGTTAGCCTTTGCTGGATTTATCAAACATGATTGAAAGTAACGAGGCCCATTTCTTTAAGAGTAGACTATGGTTGAGACTTTTTACTCCGTGGCTACATACATAGAACTAATTAGGTCTTTGGATCCAAATTGACTTAACAAATTGAGTCGAGGGAAAAAAACAACAAACAATTGGTTACATCTCAAGAAGTACCACCCGCCAAAAGAGTTAATCTGGTTGTACATCTCAATAAATGCTTTTCAGTTTATAGATCAAGACTGATTAGCAGGTTGTGAGATCCATGTATTGGCTCATGGACAGTATTTAAAAACAATAAAATAGAGTAGAATAGGAAATACCAGGGTATATAATGATAATGGTTAGTATCAATTTGCAAAAATTAATTTTATTCATATAGAGAGAACATATACATGCATATATGGTTCTGGTCTCAATGTGAATTTTATTTGCCACTCTAGGTCTGGTTAAGAAAACGTCACATTCCTGGGGAAACAAGTTCTAAGATGAGATTGGTGTGCAGTGGGTTTATTGGGAATTGCAGAATAGGGACAATATATGTAATAATGAGAGGGAGCAGATTTGGGCAGAAGAAACTGAACAGAGATGCAATTACCACAGATGTCTCAATCTATCCCTATGGGGAGCTCTGGAGCTTAGCTGGCCCCACAGAGTTGGCTTAAATTGAGGAAGGAGGCAGGGCCTTTGTACCCTCCACCCCACCCCCAACCTGGCCAGATACTGGTTGTGGGCTGCTCCCAGAAAAGGGGTGTTACTTTGGGTGAAGTGGTTCTCTTTATTGGGGGAGGGCAGCTCCAGCAGAGGGACTCTGCTCTGAGCAGTTAACATCTTGCACAGCTGGAGGAATGAGTGCCTCGCTGCTGACAGGGGCCATCCGATGGGCCCACAGCATCTACAAGGCCACTACCGACATACAGCCTGAATCAGACTACCCCCAGTTGCAGCACAGGGGTTCTCAACCCCAGCATTATTGAAATTCAAGCCTGGAAAACTTTGTGGTGGGGGCTATCCTGTATTGCAGGATGTAATAAAGAGTCTGACTCCATTTTTGATGGTTGACCACTGACAACTTTCAAGCCCCACCATTCCTCACCCACATCTGAACAAGCCCTAAGAGAACCAGATGTTCCTTCCCTTGGTTCCAGCAGGGATGTTCAAATAGGGGAAACTTAGGATGAGAATCCTCACCCTTGCTTCACCTCCTAACTACAATAAAAACCCAAACCGTTTTCAGACTGGCTTGGGCACCTGCCCTGCATTCTCCAAGAAGTTTCATTACGTGAGCAATAAACCTTTTCATACTCTCTTAGTGTGCGGGTGCGCAAGCGCGCATGCGTACACACGTGTGTTTGGCATCATCAGTCTTGACATCTGAACTAAAATTTGAACATAGGATATTCAACAGCGTTCCCATTTTCTAGCCAAGAGATAACAATAGTAGCCTTTCCCCTTCAAGCTGTCCCCAAGCATTGCCAGATGCCGCTGAGGGACCCGATCACCACTGGTTGAGAACCATTGCTTCAGAGCATGAATGAATTTCTGCTAGATGGGTAATTGATATCAAGATTTAAGTCCAGTGCACTGTGTTCTAAATATTTTTTTGTAATAACCAGCAAAGACCTGTGGTAGTTCTAAATTATCACAACTCAACAGGATGGTAAAGATAATTTCATGGGTTCTGTGTGATTAGTTAAAATGTCTGGTTTCCTATTTCTAATCTGGCCTGAAGTCAGAGTGGGTGGTCTGGTGAGAAAACAGACTGGAGGCTTTAAACTTTGACTGTTTTATTTATGGGATACATTAGCTCCTTCTTTGGAAGCACGTAAAATCATTTGGGCCCAGTAAAATTGGATAATGTGGTGATCTGCATTTGTCTGCCATTGAAAAAAAATCCTTTTTTATGAAGTAGGAGTGAAGCAGAATGGTATAGTTGGGTTTTAATCATTAAAGTTTGACCTACCCTCTTGGGAGCTGTTATGCAATTTTAAAGATTAGAAACTACAGAGAGCAAGAGAATAGAGGTGGCTAAGACGGAAGGAGTGGCTTTTAAATGAGTAATTGCTGAGGATGTTTTTGCTAACAATTGGAGACCACAGAATCTCACAATTTACCTTGGGTACCTGAATTTTTAAATCATGCTTACCCTAAAATATGGGGATTGAAATGAGGTAGAATGGCCTCACAATTATATTAGGCTCACCCAATAATTATTCCCAAATATTTATTTGGGATAGTAGGGGAAATCTCCAGCTCTCATTTAGGGATTCACTTTTGTTCATGATAATGAATAATATTGTTTTCATGACTTGAAAGTTAAAAACACTGCTATTTCAGTGGTGCCATTAACCAAAAATTTTAAGAGTGTAATTTTTTTTTAATTCATCTGTGAAGTACTTTAATCTTGACACATACTAATGTACATTTCAGCCTTGCATATTTTGGTTTGGTCAATTCAAAGGTGATTTCGTTTAGAAGAAAGTGGCTTTTAATGGGGAAATTATCTGTGAGAAAGTCATTATCTCGTTTCTGGGCTTTGGTGCCAAAAGCAAGCTGGGAGGTAGCATCAAGTCTAAAGAAAGTGTAAGAGCTGGGAAATACTGTAGAAATCAGTGCAAAGACTGCTTCTCTAGACAGAATTCTTTTGATTGCAAGGAACAGAGGCTACTCATGTTAAAGCAAGAAAATTGGATATTATACAAGGATTTGAACATGTTTCATGGAATCCAAGAAGAGGACACAGAGCGTTGCTTGACTTCATAAGAACCAGAAAGCTGGCGAAACTAGGTCTGCCTTCGCCATCATCTCTCAAAATTGTTTGCCTCTGCTTCAGGTTGACTTCATTTTATTGCTCTTTGCTATGGATTATTTTCCTCTGACATTCCTCAGATTATCAAGGGTCCAAAATACTGGACTCAGAACAGGAGTAGACATGACTTTTCCTAACTTCACATATTTATTGGCCTAGAGTCCCAAATCCAAAATCTCTTGGAGAGTCTGATTGGCTCAGGCTCAGTTATCTGTCTACCCTTCTTCCTATCAGCTGTGGCTACCTGGACCAGCCCCTTGTGCAGCATTTGGATGGGTAAAGATAACAAACCAGGTGTGCTAGGCTTTCATTTTAAAGATGAGAGAACTGAACACCTGTGAGGGGGTGATTTATTTTTACTTATATAGCCAGTTATCAACTGCTAGACAGTAATGGAAGCCAGGGCTCCTTATTTCTCAGTTCACACCACATTTCCCCCTTTCCTTTTTTAATCGTCAAATGTGTATTATATCTGCCACACCTCTCTAGAATTTCTTCAATAATTAAAGGGAAGGAGAACACTCTTGGACTGGGAAACTGAGGCAAAGGGTGATTGGCAAGTCAGAGATACATCTAGGTTTTCTGCCTTACTATTCTGTAATTCAGTAGGTTGTCAATTCGATTTCTGTTAAACAGATTTACTGAAGTATAATTTCTATACCATTAAGTTCACCCACTTTAAATGTACAAGTCAATGAATTTTAGTATATTTGCAGTTATGCAATCATCACTGAAATCTAGTTTTAGAACATTTCCATTGCCTTATACCCATTTACAGTCACTCCCCACTCCTAACCAAACCCTAACAAATTACTATTCTACTTTCTGTCTCTGTATGTTTGCCTTTCCTGAACATTTCATAAATATGGAATAATATAATAATGGGATTTTTGTGCCTGTTTTTTTTTTCACAAAGGATAATGTCTTTGAAGTTCATTCTTGTTGTAGCATGTATCAGTACTGAGTTCCTTTTTACTATGAATAATATTTCATTATATGGATACACCACATTTTGATTCTCTTTTTACGAGTTGATGGATATTTGGGTTGTTTCCACTTTCTGGCTGTTGTGAATACTGCCTTCATGAATATTTGTGTATAAGTCTTTTTGTAGATATAGTTTTTCTTTTCTCTTGGGAATATACCTGGTAGTAGAACTCTAAATTATACGATAACTCTATCTTTGACTGTTTAAGGAATGGCCAAGTTGTTTCCCAAAACAGCTCCACCATTTTACATTCCCGACAGCAACATTTGCAAGTTTCAATTTCTCTCTACCCTCAACACTTGTTATTGTCTGTCTTTTTTATTTTAGCTATCCTAGTGGACGTGAACCAGTATATTACTATGGTTTTGATTTTCATTTCCCTAATTACTGATGATGTTGAACATCTTTTCATGTGATTACTGACCATTCATATATCTTTTTTGGAGAAATGTATACTTAAACCTCTTGCCCATTTTTTTAATCTTTAAAATCAATTAATTAATATATAGTGTATTATTAGTTTCAGAGGTAGAGTTTAGTGATTCATCAGTTGCATGCAACACCGAGTGCTTATTCCATCACATGCCCTCCTTAATGCCCATCACCCAGTTACCTCATCCCCTCACCCACCTCCTCTCCAGCAACCCTCAGTTGTTTCCTATGAGACAAGAATCTCTTATGCTTTGTCTTCCTCTCTGATTTCATCTTTTTTTATTTTTCCTTCCCTCCCCCTATGTTCATCTGTTTTGTTTCATATGAGTGAAATCATATGATATTTGTCTTTCTCTGACTTATTTCGCTTAACATAATACCCTCTAGTTCCTTCCACGTCATTGTAAATGGCAAGATTTCATTCTTTTTGATGACTGAGTAATAGTCCACTATATATATGTACACATCTCCTTTATCATTCATCTGCCAATGGACATCTGGGCTCTTTCCATATTCTGGCCATTGTGGACATTACCTTTTGCCCATTTTTAAATTACATTACTGTCTTTTTATGCTTGAGTTATGAGAGCTCTTTAAAATCCCTTATTGATTTGAAAAAGTAAATTCAATTTTGCATACACAGCAATAATCTAATTCCTTATTTTTTATATTTTTCAACTATAGTGTAAAACAGGCATTATGCTAAAATTGTTATAAAACATTATCTTTGTCCTGTGTATCTTGTATTTGAGCGGTAACATATTTCTGAATAATATAGGAAAAATATAATATACATTTGGACAAAGGGCAGTGGCAATGCAGAAGAATAACCAATTCATAAGTACATAATATAAGATAATCATTTATTATAATAATTTATAATAACTATAATAACATATTAGCTGTAATAACATTATATATTATAGTTATATATTATGAGAATGAAATTATTATATATATTTATGTGGTTTTATATATTATATATTTATGCATTAATTATACAATATATAACATTATAAACATAAAATGGTTGCCAGGTATGAAACTTACTGCATGTGGGACAATATGCTAAGTATTTTGCACATGTAATTTAATTCTAATTTAATTTTACAGAAAATGTGTCCCTGGATTTTCACATTCAAAAATTATAATATTGGAAATTGCATATGATATTAAACCAACTTGAGAAATATATATTAACTGTCTACATACAAATCACCTTGGATGACACTACAAAGAAGTATGTGGTCTAGCCCCTACAAGTATAGAAGGAAAAAGTATATACTCACAAATTACTATTTTATAAAGGCAAAATATTATCATATCCCTTCAAATAGCTATGAAGTCATAGAAAAGAGAGAAATGATAACTTATGAAATTAGGGAAGACTCCTTGTAAGAGATAGTAATTAAACTTTACATTGAATAATGCGGACAATTTTAAAAATGAAAATGGACCTAGTGAGGTGATAATTTATTGTTCATCCTTGGACAACAGGAGAGGGAACAGAGTGAAAGGAGAGCTTATTAATAATTACATTGATGCAATATGAATAAACTGGGAGTGTCCTGAGAAATGGATGTGTGAACACCCTAGTCTTTGGAGGGAGGATATAAGTGGATGAGACAGGAGCAAAAGCTCAAAGGTGGGAAAGGGAAGGCCATTTAAGGAAACAGCATATGAAATGATGTTGCTATGCTTAGCAGCACTCTAGTTCACAGGAGCCATGTCTATTGGGTTCTGTCCTCTCCCATCTTGGGTCATGAATCCATTTCCCCACCAATTCCCCACCCTCTAGGGATAACAGATGTGGCTCTGGGAAGCATGGGAAGTTGGGGACTTTGGATGGTCAATGGTCAATAAGGTGGATCCTGGAGGTCATCACTCACTAGGTTCCCAATCCATTTTCTTTCTCCAGGTGGGGTTCCTTTTCCTCCCTCCCACTTCAAATACTCCAGTTTCTCCACTCCTACAGTCTAAGTTATATTTATAATCCCTCCTCCCCCTTTCTAGCCCAGTTTTGTGGGTTTTTACAGAAGAGCAAACTCTGCACATTTTTCTGTCTCCAATTTCTGCCAGCTAATTATTTGAGTCTTTGTTTCTGGTTCAGTGTGAGCTGAAGAATAAAGGTGAGTTATAACACTGCCAGTACAGTTAATCTAGTATGGTTGTTACCTAATTGTAACTAGGGCACCGGTGGTGGGACTGGAAAAATTCATGAATGAAGGACAGATTTGTTATGGGTAAAATTCCTGGGGTCTAGTTTCAAAATGCAGAATTTCACAGAAGTAGAAAAATTCAATTGATTTTCAACAAGGGTCATAGAATAATGTCACACATGGCAAAGGAACTAGGTTTTTACTAGGGAGATCAAAGTAAGATTCTGGAATATGAGGAAACTAAAAGGATTGGTGATGGATGAAAACTGGTGCCAATTTTATTTTTTAAATACAATTTTGTTTTGAAGAAGTCCTGTGAACAAATTAGGAGCATTAAAAACTAGGGCCTAATTTAAAGAGATTTAATTTGGAAGAGCATGAGCTATACCTTTCATAGAATCTGCCCATGCACCTATCTAAACATCTATTATTTGACCTTCATCTTGAGAACAATTGTATTTCATTTATGTTCTAAGGATTACATAGACCCTTCTCATGAAGTACCAAGAGGAAAACTGAACATGAGACATGAGAGTGGGATATGTACATGTGGGATTTATTCCAAGATACTGCCTGGAAGTTCAAAGCCTCCTAAAATGCTATCCTGAAGAACCTTCAGCTAGTTTCCCATCTATCAACATTTCACTATGCATAATAAAACATAATATTTTATGACTTCCAGAGCCTATATAACTCTTGATTTTCATATAAAATCTTAATATTATAACAGCTTTAAAGTAAAGAAGAACTCTGATTTCATGTGCTTCTAGAGCAATTTAATAAAGACATCATTGTAATTAACCAGCAACATTTCAGAGATACCCACTGAAGAGCTCCAAAATGAAAAGAAATGATCTTTAATGTACACTAAGCTAATTAAAAAAGAACTTGGTAATTTAAGGTTTTTCATTTTCATTGAGTGTCAAAGTATAATCAAGATAGTTAAAACAATATAATGAGATACTGTTATTTTTATTCCAGTGATGATCCTATGAAGCAGGGATCAACACCTTGGAATCATCATTATTCCATTGAAAATGAATCAGCATTGAATGTCTGTTGAAATTTATCGCAGTCCGATTATGAAGCCACATTAGCTATAGTTTATGTAAGCTGCAAGCACACAGTAAGCTCTTGGCAGATTATTATTAAGAGCATAAATTCAACAAGAAGTGAATAAATCTGTAACATTACTTTAATAAATAGAGAAAGTTCTTTCTTTATATCCTAAGTATTATAGAATTTTACCCAAATGAAGAGCACTGGAGTTCATCTTGTCAACCTAGTATTTAATAAATGAAGAAATTGAGAATTATTAAGTGATTTATCCAAAATCACATAGCTAATCAGCAACTGATCTAGAATCAGAATTCATGTGATAGAGTAAAAGTGAAATATACTAACAGGAAGTAGTGTACTGCTATGCTTAGCTGTGACTTGCTGGTAAAAACCTCTTTACAGAAGGATGTTTGTTTTAATAAGGGGTGGAAGGAAAAGTATATCTTTCTGGCACTTATAAACTAGGACCAAGACACTTAATCTCAGTGTCATGATTAACTGGTTAGCTAATGGAGATAATATCTGCCATGCTTCCTTCTTTGTTTGTTATGGAAAATGAATGAACAAAAAATTCCTTTATTTATTCTGTATTTTATTGGACACTTACATATTTATACTGTCATGTTGAACATTATCTCAAAAGTAAATCTGATTGGATCCTGTCTTTTAAACGCTTGCAGGATAGTCAAAGAGCTTAGACTTGTCTGTCTTCCCCACCAGAGTGCAGAATTATGTTCATTGCTGTATCACCAGGATCTGGCTTATAGGCAATGTTCAATAACTACTAAGTGAATACATGAATCAAGGACCAATTGAACATACAGAAATAACTCTAATGTAAGGTAAGAAGTAGTAAGAGTCCTAAGGGCACAGCAGGTTGTATTCTCTAGGTGTTTGTAGGTCTTTGTTAGTTTGCAAAGAGCACATGAAACTGATGTTAACACCTTTAACTCAGACTCCACAAGTCTTGGGTTCTAGAGCCAATCCTAACACAGTACCTATTTCTACAATATTGATCAAACTATATAGACTCTATTTTATTTGTAAAATGGAAATGCTAGACCACAGAGGCCCGACCAATAATTTAAATGAATGAAATAGAATGAGGGCAAGGTAATGAGGCCTGTGAGGGATTGTATCAATCTAGAAAGCTTCCCTGTCTGCAAAGGATCACTCCTTCTCAATCAAGCAGATTGTTTCCCTTCAGGAATAAGGACCAAGTGCTATCTAATCTTTCACATTTTCAAGAGAAATCCAGATTTTTCCCACCTTTAGGGTTTTCCAATTTTTAAATGTTAGCAGCTAATTCAGTTAAAAAAATGCAAGCCAGACAATCTGTCTCTGGACGAGATCTGGCCCATGGGTCACTATTATTTTACATCTAGATTAGATGATCTTCAGGATTCTAATAATCTCTAATCCTTCATTTTGCTGCATGTCTTAAACCAAGATTGCTAAGCTTAGGAAATGACACATTAATTTTGGAGTGACCCCAAATTTTTCCCAAAATACCTCTTAGTCAACTTTTACTTAGGAGGTTCATGCTGACGGTTTGTTGTGCAGGTATGTATGGTCTATCACATCACAACATAAATATTGCTTCCTGGAATTTTCAGAGGATAATTAACATTTGGAAATCAGGCAGAGATCTGGAACTGCTGCTCATCATAGACAGAAGGACAAAAGCAAGTAGTTTGTTTTTATTAGGGTTTCTCTATTCAGCTTATCTTGTAATCTTTTTATGAACTGTTTTTCCAGAGAGTTTGCCCTTACTTCAATGTTGACAGCTTAGAACTAACTGGATGATGTTCTTGGCTTTCCCAACATGCGTTTCTCTCTCTGATCTGTGTATCCATTTACAATGAGCTGACTGTTTTAGAACAGTAGATGCCTTTTATTATTGCTGACACAGGTCGGGTGTTTTTTTTCCCCCACATTTGCACCATGTAGATTGATTTCTTTTATGTTTATTCAGCTAAAACTTACATGCCTTAGAAAAATTAAAGTTGTATGCCATTTGTCATTTTATCTGGCCATGTCTTTAAATACTGCCTGTTTTTTTTACTGAATATTTGCAAAAATAATTCGTTTATAGAATTGATATGAAAGCAGCCTGGTAGCATATTGCAGTATCTTCTATCCATTGACCTTATACAGTACTTCTTCCTCTTTCCTTTTGTAAGACATGCTTTTTAGGAGGAGGAATTCATAGGCCTCCTTTTACTTTCCTGTAACACAATCTGCCTTCAGTAATTTATCTTCATTGCACTTTTTTTCTAGTACTTTTTGAACTAAAAATTAAAATAAAAGTGAACATGGAATAGTATGGTATCTGCTCTGAGTTAGATTGTCTAGGTGAGACTTTCATCTATTTCCACCACTTACTGTGTCACTTTGGGGCAAATTAACCACACCCAACCTCAGTTACCTCATCTGTAAAATGGAAATAATAATAGTGCTATCTCATACAACCGTTTTAAGAATTAACTATTAAAATTAATAGTAGATGGTACACAATAATTATTAGGTAGTAATTGTTAGCTGTAATTTTCATTGTTATCATTTTAAACTGTCTCTTAGGAAGGATAGCATTAGGCTACAAGTAACATTAGGCTGCAGTTTAGGGAATAACATTTCCACTGCACTGTCCCCTTTTCCAAAACTCCCATCTTCCCTCCCATTCTTTCTTCCTGCTTTCCATTGTCCTCTCTCCCTGTTTTTTTAACTTTCTCTCAGTCTTTAACTCATTCTTGAATATTCGAGTACTTACTATGTGCCAGGCAGGGGCAAGAAACCACAAAGACATTAGTGATCCAAAAGACCCAGTCCCAGTTCTCAGGGAGCTTGCAGGATGTTGGGGGCAGGAGGCAGCCATTAATCCAGAAATGTCATGAATATACAATTCCAGACAGTGACAGCTAATCAAAATTAATGAACACCCTCAATTTACCCTTGCTTGAAGAACTGTGATGCATAAGAACATTAACAACTAATATTTAAGATGTTTACTGCTTGCAAAGCACTTGTGCTTATTTTATTTGAACCCTATAATGGTGGTGTGATGTAGTTATTATTAATTCCCACTTCATATATGAAGAAGCTGAGAAGTTAAATGACTTGCTTATGGTCACACAGTAATCTTACTGAAAGACTTAAAACAGGGGCGCCTGGGTGGCTCAGTCATTAAGCGTCTTCCTTGGACTCAGGTCATGATCCCAGCGTTCTGGGATTGAGCCCCCCATCTGGCTCCCTGATTGGCAGGAAACCTGCTTCTCCCTCTCCCACTCCCCCTGCTTGTGTTCCCTCTCTCACTGCCTCTCTCTCTGTCAAATAAATAAATAAAATCTTTAAAAAAAAAAAAAGAGTTAAAGCAGGATCTTCTGTCTCCAAACTCTATACTCTTTAAAAATCTGCAAAATAAGATTTTTTTTCAGAGAAGATCCATTTAGTTTTAATATTACCCTCTCATCAAAACTAGGACTGAATTGCCATATGGGAATATAATATTGGCAACATTTTCTAAGACAGTGACATCTATTTTACCTGGAACTTTTAATGTTTCAGACTTAAGACATAGAAGAAAAAATAATATCTAACATTGAATATTTTGCCTACTCTGTGCTTATAGCCTTCAGATTCTCCACAGGAAATAGGTTTCACATTTAAACAGGGTATTTGAAATATATCTGAGGAAATATTAAGGAAAGAACTATTTACAAAATGTGGGCAATTAAGGAAAACCAGAAAGGCTGGGCAAAGCATGTCAGGGCTAGCAAGAGCTATAAGCTGCTAATGCTTAGTCAGATCTGAAGAGGCAAGAG
This sequence comes from Ursus maritimus, assembly GCF_017311325.1. Taxonomy (NCBI): domain Eukaryota; kingdom Metazoa; phylum Chordata; class Mammalia; order Carnivora; family Ursidae; genus Ursus; species Ursus maritimus. Next base: position 13,715,954 of record NW_024423786.1, read on the forward strand.
GATAAAGCAATTACTAGAACCTGGAAAATGCAACTATAGTAGTAAGAGGCGGCTCTGAGGTCGGAGCTGCAGTGTTTAATAGACTCTGCAGGAGTGGGGGGGAATACATACCCCAATCTCAACTTCCTCTGTCCATCATATCTTTTGCAGATGATTCCCATTGGTCACACCCAGCCCTAGGGTAAGGGAGTTCTTTGATGTAGTCTATATCATTAACTTCCCAGGAAACAAAATAGGGTGGGAGGGCTGAAGAGTAGACCTGGAGAAGAAAACAAAAATATCCAGCACCATCCACCTCTTTTGCTTTTCACTATCTATTCTTGTTCTTCTTGATGAGAAATTTATGTACCCATACAAAATATTTCATTTTATCGTATTTCATTTGATCATGGGATGATAGCACTATAGATATACTCTCACCTAAAATATAAACGTTTAGCCACCACCATTTCTTAATACTTAAAAGGGGAGGGAAAGAGACAATGTGAAACTTAGCTTTAACACTCCTGTTTCTGTAACTTCCGTCTTCCAACACCCATTTAAGGCCCCTTTTATCTTCTGCAACTACCTAAAATGGATAGTATTCTTTACCAAGTGCCATGGCCCAAACCTGTATTTCTGGGATCTAAATCTTTTCTGGCCCTGTCTTTAGTAGACTGCTGCAGTGTTCCATTGACCATTGTTGAGGGGGCGCTAAAAGGTACTAAAAGTCAGTGAATCCTCTGATTCCAGACATTGTCTTCCTTGTTGTATATAGCAACCATCCATTTGCTCCTTGTTAATGAAGAACAATCCCTTCACCAGGAGAGTGTTCCTCTTCTCTGGGTGAGGGGACTTCTTGATGTTGAACCCACGAAACTTGTATTTGGTTCTAGAGGCTAGAAGTCCCAAATCACAGTTTGGCAGGGTTGGTTTCTGGTGAAGTTTCTCTTCCTGACTTGCAGATGGTGCCTTCTCTTTATGTCCTCACTTGGTCTTTCCTTGGTGAGTGTGCATGGACAGGGAGTGAGTGAGAGTGTGAGAATGCAAGAGCTGCAGAATAAGAGTTTTTGAAATTGTCAAACTCACCTGGCAGCTTGTGGAAATGACTGTGCCTCTCAAAGGACTTGTATTCAAATGGTTTTTGGGGGGCCCAAGCTCTAAGCTTTAATCCCTGAATAGACCAGTTGACCAGTCATTGACTGTGGTTCTATTCCCAGCCAGTTCTGCCCAAAGCAAGTTGTGAATACCATGCAGGGACATTGAGATTATAGCCTTGGTTTATCAGGACCCACCGTTGCTGTTGGGAAAGCCCACTTAAGGTCCAGATAAATGTGCAGATGCTTTTCTACCCACTTGGTTGCCTCTATACCAGAGTTCCTATTGTTGCTACCCCCCACTGGTGTGATTTTCTTTCAGGCTGCAAAGACAAAAAAGACAAAAGTAGAAAATATCCATTTCTTTCTTAGAAATTCTTAGAATATCTAAGAACAGAGTTGCAAAGCCACCAACTATAGCTGGACCAAGTAGGAATTCCATTCCTCCAGGTGTGTGTGCATATGCTTCGCTGGGCACAGTGAAACCTGTGGTGGCCTCACATTTCAGGAAACAGGCATGGGACTGGGTCCTCACACTTGGGATACGTACTCAGAGCAATATATAGGGAAGCTTTGCATTTATTTCCCTTGAAACTACACCTTTATACAGTCCATCACATTGACTTGCTTGCCTGATGGTAAAACGTGGCTCTAACAGAAGTGATTCTATTTTATTACATTCAGGAGGATCATAAGCAGCTATATAACACAGGGCAGCCTCAGCAACTAGTTTCAGGCATTAACCCTAAGCATGCTCCCTACTCCATCCTTGAGACTGACTGGTATTTATAGCCACAATGGGATAACTCATTCTCTACTATTTGTCCTAGATGACGTAAAGCACTGTCTTCAAACAAGAGATTTTGCCTTCATTTTTAGCAAAACTTTTCATGAGTTGTTATGCAAAGGAAACATAGGAGCAAAACATAGGAGCAAAAGGAGTCTTGCCATTTTGGATTTGAAAGTGCTTTAGTTCAGTGCCTTCATTTACTGATAAGTTAACTGGGGCATTGTGGTAGGCAAAATCATGGCCCCTCAAAGGTGCACATGTCCTAATCCTCAGAACCTATAAAATATTACCTTACATGGAAAAAGGGACTTTGCAAATGTGGTTAAAGTTAAGGTCCTTGTGGTGGGAAGATTACCTTGCGTTATCCCAATGTGCTCATTCTAATCACATGAGTCCTTAACAACACAAGAGAAAGCAGAAGAGTACATCAGAGAGATGCAGTGTGAGAAGAAAACCACCAGTGGTTGCTGGCTTTGAAGCTGAATGAAGGGAAACTTCAGCCAAAGAATTTTAAGTCCTGTAGGAGTTGTGATTGGCTCTACCTCACAGGCAGCAAGACAATAGGAACTTTGGTCCAACAAAAGCAAGGAACTAAATCTTGCCAACATTCTGAATGACCAAAGACACAAATTCTCCCCTAGAGCCTCCGGAAAGAAAAACAGCACTGCCTATACCTGACTGTAGCCCAATGAGACCCATGTTGGATTTCTGACCTATTTGTGTTGTTTTAAGCTGATAAATTTGTGGCAATTTGTTCTAACAGCGACAGGAAATGAATATAGGCATAGAGAGGGAAAGAAACTTTGCTAATGTCACATATTTAATTTATAGCCCAGCTGGGAGCTGTACCCAGGACTTTTGACAACTTATTCTAGGTCTTCCCCACTGATCCCAACTTCAATTCCTCTCTGGAGGAATTCCTTCCCTTATCCTGGTGATCATTCCTCAAATGAATCTGAAGTTATCTTGCTTCCTTACTTGGTTTCATATTGCCTGTGTTACTGTCTAGACTGGAATCTCCTTTAGGACAGGGAGTTTGTTTTTACCGCTTACTACTTTATACTTAGTTACCAGTACAATGCTGCATATGGAGTAGGGCTCAGTAAAATATGCTGAATGAATGAAAAAAATGAATAAATGAGTGAGTGCATGAATTAAACTGTGTCAAAATTAATGACAACGGAGCTACCAAATGGAAAGAATTTCATAAACTGGTACTCAAATTTCTCATTTTATAAATGAGGAAGTCTAGCACTGAGCAGATCACAGATCCAAATCTTAACACATCCAGAACAGCTTAGGCCTTCTGACCACCTATACAGCACATTTCTGTTTTTCATTTGATGTGTACCAAAATGTCACATTTTAAAAGCAGTGTGGAAGTAAATAGATGCTGTGCAACCGAAGGGTAGGAATTGGAACTGATACTACCTGGGCGTACATATTTCTGAAAATATTCAGAGGCACTACCTCTCCTGAAGTTGTTTGCCTTTTTTTTTTTAAGTATCTCATTTAATTTTCAAACAGATTAAGGTCTTTATTTTATATTTTTTTATAATAATTTTTATTATGTTATGTTAGTCACCATACAGTATATCCTTAGTTTTTGATATAAAGTTCCATGATTCATTACTTGTGTATAACACCCAGTGCACCATGCAATACGTACCCTCCTTAATACCCATCACCGGCCTATCCCAGTCCCCCACCCCCCTCCCCTCTGAAGCCCTCAGTTTGTTTCCCAGAGTCCATAGTCTCTCATGGTTCATTCCCCCTTCTGTTTACCCCCTCCTTCATTCTTCCCTTCCTTCTTTTTAATCTTTCTTTCTATAATTAGCTCAGATAGACCACAGGCATCTCAAGCAAGCACTTTCATTCATTTTTGAAAAAAACATGATAAAGCTCTTTAGTAGGAACAGACTTGGAAGCTCTGTTCAGCATCCTGATTGTGCTGGTCTTTGTTAAAAGGAGTCATTGCCTGTCTGGGCTATAAGTTTGGTTTTTAAAATCTACTTCTAAGTGGCTCATTTGTTGTTCCTATTTCTTTTCTATTTTATGCACCCAGAGTCCAATATTTTAATTACTACCTCCATGTGTTGTAATCAAAACTTTTGTGTGTGCGTGTGTTTTATGCTAGAAAAAAAAAATTGGAATAAGGCAATTTCTTATGTCATCTACCAGCTTCATCAACAAATATCTATTGAGAATTCTCCAGGGACAAGAGCAGAGATGCCAGCTTTGAGGGAACATGCAAGCTTAGATCAAGGGCGTCTCTGCTGTGACTATCATGGACAGATGCTTGGAGGACTCTTTCTGAGAGGGTCACAGCAAAGTCACCAACTCTTGTGAAGCCAGACTACAGGCCAAATTGTGGTTTGCACTTCTGCATACATGTGGTGCTACAAACTGAATGCTTGTGTCTCCCCAAAATTCAAATGTTAAGATGTAGTCCCCAATATGATGGGATTTGGATATGGGGCCTTTGGGAGGTGATTAGGTCATGAGGTAGAACCCTGATGAATGGAATTAGTGTCCTTATAAAAGAGGCCCCAGAGAGCTCCCTTGTCCCTTCAGCCATGTGAGGACATAGCAATAAGACAGTCTGCAACCCAGAAGAGGGTTGTCACCAGAACCTTGACCACACTGGTACCCTGATCTTTTTTTTTTTTTAAGATTTTATTTATTTATTCGACAGAGATAGAGACAGCCAGCGAGAGAGGGAACACAAGCAGGGGGAGTGGGAGAGGAAGAAGCAGGCTCATAGCGGAGGAGCGTGATGTGGGGCTCGATCCCATAACACCGGGATCACGCCCTGAGCCTAAGGCAGACGCTTAACTGCTGTGCCACCCAGGCACCCCTGGTACCCTGATCTTTTATGTGCAGCCTCCAGAACTGGGAGAAATGAATTTATTTGTTTAGAAACCACACGGTTTATGGTTCTGTTTTAACAATCTGAACTGACTAAGACACTTGGGATGTGATTTTCTGTTGAAACATTTTCTTTTGATTTACAAATCCTTCCTCAGTCTTCCCACACTGGCTTCATCTCCTTTCTCTTTCCTGAAAAAAACAGCCCTTTCCCCATCAGGGCCAAGGATGAGAAAACCAGGACATTTTAAAATTGGAAAATAAACAGACCAGCAGGCTCAAGGGGGAAAAAAGGTAAAAACATCAATTCCTAGTCATGGGTGACTTGAGTCTTATTACATTTCTCTTTCTTCTTGTCCTGTACTGCCATTTCACTTCCACCAGGCAGTGTCTTCTGTTGGGCCAGAAGGTCAAGTCAGATATGTCTTCTGGGCTGTCTGGAAACACAGCCCGTGCCCAGGCCGGTGGCTTTTATCAGCACAGCAGCTTCTGTCTGCTTCACTTCAGCCTCCTGCCTGCAATGAGGAAGCACAACGGGGCTCCCACGGGTGAGTGCCACAAATCAAATTGTACGTTCCTTTCATAAACCTGACCCAGGCAGTCACTCCCATGAGACAGCTGTTTTCCAGGAGAGCTTTTTCTATTCTGACAAAACCCATGAGGCAACTGTTTGCAAAGAGATTGAATCTAGCTCTCCCATCAGGATGGAAACTTTCAAAATTACACTCTAGGCAGCACCAAGTCACAGGAGACCTGCACGGAGTCCCGTCTCATTTTGCTGCTCGCCAGCTGGTCCACCTTGGGAAAAATATTTTAACTTCTCTGGGCCTTGTGGCTTTCCCATCTATAAAGTGAGAGTTGGTCTAGTATCAGATATAACATGGAGGCCTGGGGTCTGAATTCAGTCTGCATGTGTATTTTATTTGTTTATTTTTATTTCTTTTTTTAAAGCAAGAATTTTAATGTCTTTAGTTGAGACGGTTGCCAACCAGTCTCTCACAGTTTCCCCCAGTCTGTCTTGGTTTAAACTGAGTTTAAACTCATTTACCTTATTTGGCCCCTGCTGGCATTTCATTTCATACCCCTGGACTAGATGACCTTAAAGTTTATTCTTGGATGTCATAGTTTATGATTCCCTAATTCTAAGTCATATGAGATGGAACAAAATAGAAAGTGATGAATTAGACATTTCAAGTATGTGTTCAGCTAGACGCTAGATTCTAGAGAACTAATGATTGTTCCCATTTCACATGTCCTCCAATTACCATGCATGGTACATATTTTCAGCAGCACCCTGGACTTTGGGAAGTGTGTTTAACTTGGTGCCTCATGAAAGAGGAGAACATGAGAGATAGTGGCTGAGCAAGTCAAGGGAGTATGTGCAACAGTTTTAGACTTGCAGAAAGGAGAAACTCTGTGGTAGAAAGCACAGTAGCTGTGATTCCCTTTATGCATTGCTTTCATAAGGTGAATTTGCAGCTTCTCCCACTGAGGTAGAGTACATTTTTCCACCCCTTTAGCCTAGGCTGGCTTTTGACTTTCTTTGGGCAATAGAATGTGGCAGAAGTGACCTTATGCCAATTCCAAGTCTAAGGCTTAAGGAGTCTGGCACACTCCATTGGTTGTCTCAGAGCCCTAATTTAATACCTGATAGCTGTCAAATGAATGAGCCCTGGTTGACTATCTGGAACATGAGAGACATGTGGCCTCATTGCCCACTTTACCCCAGCCAACAGCCTACCATCCTTGAAGCACAGTTGCCTACCTGACCAGCAGTTGACTGCAATGGCATGAATGAGCCCCCCTAGGGAATAGAAGAACCTCCTCCAGCTGATCCTAGTCCAAATAGCTGAGCCAAAGTTCATAAGCTAAAGAAATGGTGGTTGTGCTGAGCACTGTTTTGGGGGTGGTTTGTTACACAGCAGCACCTGGTACAGATTCATGTGCTCAATTCATTTCAACAAACTCAACAAGTAGCATGTGAGAATACAGATGAGTAAGATACCCTCTCTGTCTCAGCAATGTACAGTTTAGCTGAGAAACAAGAAAACTAGATAGATATTTACTGGGAAAATGAGATATGGCAGGTGTCATAATGAAGGCACAAAGCTTTGGAGTTTGGATTGGAAAATACTTAGTCAAAAAGGCACCATTTGAAGTGGATATTAGATCATGTGTAGGATTTATACAGGTGAAGATGAGAGATGGGTTTGTTATTTAGGGGGACAGGTAGGTGGATAATAACAATAACACAGATGCAGAAACAAGAAGCAAGAGCAGTTTCAACAAGCATTTACTGCACTCCCATTTTCCTCTTTGTGAAGACACAAAGACATACATGATAAATGCCTCGTGATCCAATTGGAAAGACAAGACACAACTACATGAAAAAAATGATAAAGTAAAACATGAGGCTTCTCCCCAAGCCACCACAGAGGAGGGTAGCTGTGACAGCAGATGAGGTTGCGAGGCTCAGGTTGTCTAGCCTGAGAACAATGTGAGCTTTGGGAAGATTATCTGCAAGGCAATCCCAGCCTAACTCATTTTTATGGGTGACTAGACTCTTGCTTTCCATGATATTTCCCTTTGCACACATACACATTTTCTGGTGATACTTCAGAAAAATATTTCTCAGATTTCTGTAGCAGAAAGTGATGATGATAAAAGGTTTTTCTTGGGACATTTTATGATTGTTGGCAAGAAATGTGCTGTTGATCTGGGCTTGAAGAAGTTATTGAATGGCGGTGAGGGAGAGTTTGATGGGGGATAATCTGTCTACCATTTTCATCCCCATGTTCCTGGAAGTTAGCAGATGAATTGGCCTCTTGGCTAAGCATGCCTTAGGAATAATTTATCCTCCTCTAGGCAATAACGAGGTTTGCAAGTTCCAATATGTTAAACAGAATTGTACAGAAACTATGGACTGTGGGTGATTACGATGTGTCAGTATAGTTTCAAATTATAAAATATGTATACTTATTTTTTGTCTGTATATGGAGAGGATGAGGAAATAATTTAAAATCCCATACATAATAAGACATATTATTGCATGATTAATAGTAAAAAAAAAAAAAAGCGTGAGTTAAATGACAACACAAAAGTAGCCACTTCCTCTATTAGGACCATGAGACACACCAGAAATAGGGTTCAATATTTTTCAAAGGGTTTTCCACAGGTTCTCAGTCCTGTAAGATGCTGCATGGTCCACTAAACTTAGGAAAGGCTATGTGCTGTAAATTGCTTGTGAAGATTAATTCTTTGTTTTAATGTATAAATGTTTTTGAGATGTTCCTGCTTTAAAAAGATCAATGTAACAGTGTTTCTTGAGGAACAACTAAAACATCTGGGCAAACTGTGATCTACTCTGATCTTTTCCCTTGTCAGAAGGAAACAGTGGCTAAGTGATTTACTTAAAATCTCAACCCAGTTAGTGCTAGAGATGAGCTAGGACTCAGATCTCACCAAGAGATTCTTGGTCAGGGGTATTCTTTCTCAGACCTCTCTTTGCCTCACACAAGGTATCAGAGACCCTGTCCATAAACATCAGGACAATGCATACAGTGAGTCCACAAGTAGGAGTACACCAAAGCGTACACCATGGGGAAGTTCCCTGATGGTGTTGTGTTGGGTATCGAGTGACAGGGGGGATTTGGGTAGGCCAAATGAAGCAGAGGACATTCCAGAGAATGCATAGAACATTCCAAATAGGACTCACTCTCACTGCTGCATCCCACCTCCTCTTTTTTTAAAATTTTTATTTCAATAGATTTTTTTAAAAAGGAGATTTAGTTTCATAGCAAAATTAAGCATAAGGTACAGAGATTACCTTTATAATCCCTTCCCCCACATATGCATAGCTTCCCCCACTATCAATATACAGCATTACAGTGGTACATTAGTTACAACTGATGAAACTATACTGACACATCATAATCACCCACAGTCCATAGTTTACCTTAGGGTTTACTCTTGGTGTTGTACATTCTGTGGGTTTAGACAAATTTATGGTGACCTGTATCCACCATTATAGTATCATACAGAATGCATCCCTCTTTATATTTGCTATAACAGATAAAATCAAAATATAACAGCAAAGTACCTCCACTCTGTACAAATAAAGCAAAATCCAATTAGGCGAAAGAACCAAATTGCCTCAGGAATGCAATTTTATAAATCATTTGCATTTAGGTTTTTTTTTTAACAGTGCATTTATGCTGTGATATTATGCATTGTATCCAGTAATATAATAGGATAGGGTTACCCCCCCTCTCTGTTCCCTCTTATTCTTGAGTACGTTATCAGTAATTGTTTCTGTCCTCTGCATATGACTTTGCTTTTAGAGTATACTAATTCAGCTAAGATTGAGGAATAAGCCAGAAGCTATTTAGGAAATCGTGAGGGCAGGGTAGTGAAGGAAGATTTGCTTAAAGGTATTAATTACACAATGTTGTGAAGATGCAGTGCGGGGGTCATGTAGATTAGAAGTACACGGATTGCCCAGAATGTCAGGATAGAGTGATTAGATGTTTGCACAAATGATGGGCGTTCCTCAGGCCAGAATTCCAGTACACCTGATGTGTCCTCAGTCTCCAGCATGGCAGGTAGGCCTTTTGTTACTGCTTGAGTCTTCCCACAAAGCAAGGAGAGCTCACTTAGGAATGAAAAGGAAAAAAGAAGAAATGAAGGGAAGAAAAGTTTGGTGTAAAATATGGTCTTAGGTTTGAGAGCAAGGTGCCTTCAAGAGCGTTTTGAATATGGTTTTTTGCTCCTTCATTTATTCCCAACAATTGAACATGATTTTAGTGCTGGGTTGATTACTCAAGAAGGAGGGATTTTTCCTTCTCAGACAGGCATAATGCAGAACTTTCAGAGATCTTCTCTCTCCATGATACCTTTCCATTTTTCTCTACCTTCAGGTTCAAGAGCTGTAGCTTGCTCTTTCTTGGACTCCCTTTCCTGTGATTTGAAGGATGCACATTTTTAGAGGAAATATTATCTTCCTTTCTCATTTAAATCTGTCAGGCCAGCTTCCAGAGCTCTACCTACCTGTGGAAGAGACACATTGGTGTAGCAGGTGTAAACGATGTTCTTTTGTGGCCAGTGTCCCACCTCTACTAATTTTACATGTGATAATGAAAAACAGATGTTCTCAAGGGCCTCTTAAACTTTGGTTCCATGTTTTGAAGCCTCGAGTTAGCTTCCAGAACTTTGTTAGTCTAAATCTTACAACTGGCATCGACTTAGACATGGCTGTGTATTTCTTGTCTGTAAAAACACCTGCTGCTCTCTCTCCTGGTCTGCTTCTCCTCCACCTCATCCAAAAAAGCAAACTGCTTCTTGCTTCTGGGCAGAACAGAAGCATAAGTGAACTGCAGAGCTGGGTTGGTGTTCAACCTCCACTCAGCATATCTCTGGCTGACTGATTTACCGAGACTCTGCTCACAATGGCCGTCCTGGGGCTTATAAAGACTTTTAGGGGAGGGAATTATAGAGGAGGAATGGCCCAGACATTTCCATGCGAATTTCTCTGTACTTCAGGGAGGGCCTGAGTTTCACACCATGCCAGGATCAGCTAGCTGTGGGTGGCAGCTTTCTAGATTATGGAGTGTAGGGTTTCCCAGGCAAAGCTGGAGGGGTTGGGTGGGGGTAGTTTGGCAGAGAGGTTATAAGGCACTGGAGGAGGCCCTTAAGCAATAGAAAACATAATGGCTGTCCTCTGAGAGCAAAGAGTCAATTCTAGATAAGCAGTTAGGACACAAGGGTGGTGGGGTGAGGGCGGTGATGACAAGTCATTAAAATGGAGTAGGATAAATAAGTGTCAAGGGAACAATTGTGAAAGAATTTAGAGAGGAAAAATTATTTCTTTCCAGAAGATTCTGGAAAAGTTTCAGAGGAAAGGTAGGATAGGATTTGGAATTCGAAAGAACCAGTATTACATCAACTTAAAAACTATAAAAACAGTTTCTAATGTAAAAATTACCCAATAAAATGAAACCATGACCTTATCATGGAACCACAGTAACTACTTTTATTTTCCTTTCAGTGCATTTCAAAGATATAATAGTGTGCTAACAATTATGTATTGTGCTTTTTTCATTTTCCTTATGTACATGTTTTCCTTATGCACATGTACATTTTCCTTATGTACATGTTTGAAAAATATTTTTTAGATATGCTAGGTGTTTCAAAAATAGCAATGCCCAATAGAATGATCAAATTGTTGTCCTACTTTAGTTTCTGTGACTTTCTCATTTTTAGCACTGAAATTCCTACATCCTACCAGCCCCCTTCCCTACCTGCCCAGCCTGGTATAACTGAGCTGTTGGTCATCCTAGAAAAAGATGTTGGCCTAGAGGAGCCTGGGGGCTTAGTTCATTAAAAGTCCCACTCTTTTTTCTTTTTCTCTATTTGCATATATTTTTTAAAATAATTTTTTATTATGTTATGTTAGTCACCATACAGTATATCCTTAGTTTTTGATGTAATATTCCATGATTCATTATTTACAGATAACACCCAGTGTACCGTGCAATATGTGCCCTCCTTAATACCCATCACCAGCCTATCCCAATCACCCACCCCCTCCCCTCTGAAGCCCTCAGTTTGTTTCCCAGAGTCCATAGTCTCTCATGGTTAATTCCTTCTGTTTACCCTCTCATTCTTCCCTTCCTTTCCTACTGATCTTTCTGCTGTTCTTATGTCTCCACAAATGAGTGGAAAACCATATGATAATTGTCTTTCTGCTTTGACTTATTTCAGCAAGCATTATCTCCTCCAGTCCCCGCCATGTTGCTGCAAATATTGGGTAATCGCTTCTTTCTGATGGCTGAGTAATATTCCATTGTATATATGGACACACATCTTCTTAATCCAGTTCAACTGTTGAAGGGCATCTTGGCTCCTTCCACAATTTAGCTACTGTGGACAATGCTGCATGAACATTGGGGCATATGGCCCTTCTTCTTCACTATGTTCGTATCTTTGGGGTAAATACCCAGAGTGCAATTGCTGATCCTAGGGTAGCTCAATTTTTAACTTTTAAGGGACCTCCACACTGATTTCCAAAAAGGCCGTGTACCAACTTGCATCCCACCAACAGTAAGAGGGATCCCCTTTCTTTCATCCTCTCCCAACATTTGTTGTATCTTTGCCTTGTCCATTTTTGCCATTCTAACTGGTACAAGGTGGTATCTCAATGTGGTTTTGATTTGAATTTCCTGATGGCTGATGATTTTGAACATTTTTCATGTGTCTGTTAGCTATTTGTATGTCTTCATTGAAAAGCGCCTGTTCATATCTTCTGCCCATTTTTTGATTTGATTATTTGTTTCTCGTGTTGAGCTTCTGAGAAGTTCTTTTGTAGATCTGGACTACCAGTCTTTTATCTGTAGTGTCATTTGCAAATATATTCTCCCATTCCGTGCCTCTAGTTTTTTTGACTGTTTCCTTGGCTGTGCAGAAGCTTTTTATCTTGATGAAGTCCCACAAGTTCATTTTTTCTTTTGTTTCTCTTGCTTTTGGAGATGTGTCATGAAAAACGTTGCTGTGGCTGATGTCAAAGAGGTTGCAGCCTATGTTCTCCTCTATGATTTTGATGGATTCCTGTCTCACATCTAGGTCTTTCAACCATTTGGAGTTTATCTTTGTGTATGGTGTGAGAGAGTGGTCAAATTTCATTCTTTTGCATATAGCTGTCCAATTTCCCCAGCACCATTAATTGAAGAGACTGTCTTTTTTCCACTGGATGTTTTTTCCTGCTTTGTCAAAAATTAGTTGCCTAAAGAGCTGAGAGTCCACTTCTGGATTCTCTATTCTGTTCCATTGGTCTATGTGTCTGTTTTTGTGCCAGTACCATGCTGTCTTTGTGATCACAGCTTTGTAGTACAGCTCGAAATCCGGCATTGTGATGCCCCCAGCTTTGTTTTTCCTTTTCAACAATTCCTTGGCTATTCGGGGACTTTTCTGGTTCCACACAAATTTAAGGGCTGTTTGTTCCAGTTCTTTGAAAAATGTCATTGGTATTTTGATCGGGATGGCATTGAAAGTGTAGATTGCTCTGGGTAGCATAGACATTTTATCTATGTTTATTCTTCCGATCCATGAGCATGGAATATTTTTCCATCTTTTTGTGTCTTCTTCAGTGTCTTTCAAGAGCGATAGGTAGTTTCTAAAATATAGATCTTTACCTAAGTTAAGTTAATTCTGAGATAACATATGATTTTTGGTGCTATTGTAAATGGAATCGATTCCCTAATTTCTCTTTCTTCAGTCTCATTGTTCGTGTATAAAAATGCAACTGATTTCTGAGCATTGATTTTGTATCCTGCCACATTACTGAATTGCTCTATAAGTTCTAGTTATTTGGGGTGGAGTCTTTTGGGTTTTCCATATAAAGTATCATGTCATCTGTGAAGAGAGACTGTTTGACTTCTTCTTTGCCAATTTGGATACTTTCTATCCCTTTTTGTTGTCTGATTGCTGTTGCAAGGACTTCTAGTACTATGTTGAATAATAATGG
>NW_024423786.1:13730884-13746925 GCF_017311325.1 Ursus maritimus
CTTGTGTATCTAGCTGCTCCCCTGTTGGGGGCATAGATATTTCTAATTGTCATATCCACTTGTTGGATACATCCTTTAAGAATAATATCGTGTCCTTCTGTATCTCTAACTATAGTCGTTAGTTTAAAATCTAATCTGTCTGATACGAGAATTGCTACCCCAGCTTTCTTTTGAGGTCCATTGGCATGAAAAATGGTTTTCCAAATCTTCACTTTCAGTCTGGATGTATCTTTAGGTTCAAAATGAGTCTTTTGTAGACAGCAAATGGATGGATCATGTCTTTTTATCCAATCTGCAACCCTGTGGCATTTTATGGGAGCATTCAGGCCATTGACATTGAGAGTGATTATTGAGAGATATGATTTTAATGATGTCATGTTGCCTGTGAAGTCTTTGTTTCTATAGATTGTAAATTTCTCTTCTGTATCACTCTTGCGGCCTTTTTACTTTTACAGAACCCCCCCCTTAATAGCTCATGTAGGGCTGGCTTTGGTGGTTACATATTCCTTCAGTATCTGCCGATCTTGGAAGGTCCTTATCTCTCCATCAATTCTGAATGACAGCCTTGCTGGATAAAGGATCCTTGGCTGCATGTTCTTCTCAGATGGAGCTTTGAAAATATTATTCTGATATTCTTCCGTCTGTACGTAAGGATTTTCTTCCCCCTGGCTGCTTTCAATACTGCATCCTTCGATCTAATATTTGCAAATTGCACTATGACGTGACATGGTGTAGGTGTGTTCTCACTGATCTTGGGAGGGGTCCTCTCTGACTCTTGGACACGAATGTTTCTTTCCTTTGCCAGATTAGGGAAGTTCTCAGCTACAATTTGTTCAAATATCTCTTCTAGACCTCTCTCTTTCTCTACCCCCTTGGGGATACTGATGATTCTGACATTGGAACCTTTCATTGAGTCAGTAATCTCCCATAATCTATATTCTTGAGATCGGATCTTTTTGAGCCAAGTTTCCATTTTAACTTTTCTCTTCTACCATCCCATCCTCCAATTCACTAATTCATTCTTCTGCCTCATTTACCCTTGCCATCAGAGCATCTAGTTTTGACTGCATTTGATTTATAGCATTTTTAATTTCTGCCAGATTTGCTCTCATTTTTGCCCTTAGAGATTCTATATTCTCATTAATATTTTTGTTAATATTTTTTTCAAGCATACACATCATCTTGACCATTGTTACTCTGAACTCCATTTCTGACAATTTGGTTCTATCAATATCCATCGGTTCTGTGGCAGAGGCCACAGACTCTGTATCTTTTCTTCGTTGGGGGGGATTTCTCCTCCTCGTCATTCTGATGAGGAGAGGTTGTGGGGATGCACAGAGCCGAAATTATTGACCAGGACCCAGGGAGTGTGCACTTGTTTTATAGGGACCTTAGGGATGTGGGCTTCTTGATTTTTCAGCCTGCCTATTGGGGGAGGGGCCTGCTGTGCTGATACTCAGGCAACCCTGTTTGGGTAGAGTCGCCCCGTCCCCTGTGAGGGGGGATGGGGATGGGCACAACGTGAACTGATATTTCTGGGCTTTTGTTCTCTGGTGGCTTTGCCTGGCGGTTTTCTGTACCTCTTCTGAGAATCAGAGCAGCAGTGACTGTATCCTAGCCTCTGTGTCAGAACAGAGAGAATGCAGTCCACTCTCCACTGAGCTCTTCTGGATACTTTAACTCTGTTTCTGTTGGTGCTGCTAAAAACCCTACAGTGTCCTGGGATGTGCGCCCCACAGCCACTCTCCCAGCCCTCGCTTCCAGGGCTGGCAGGTCTCTGTCCTTTGTGCTTCTTACACCAACAGCCACCCCCAGTTCCCGTGCGCGCTCCCGAGCTCCCTGTGTGGTTGGAGCACACTCCGGAGCTCCGGTTTTCAATCTGGTCGCATGCGCATTCCCAGGCTCACGGTCTTAGTCTGCTCTCTCGCAGGTGTTGGTCCGCAAGTCCAGCCCACTCCCCAGTGCAGGAGGCCACTGCTTCCCGGCGCCTGAGCGCGGCGGCTCCCTCCCCCTTCCGTTTATCTTCAGTATTTGTGCGCGTATTCACGGCTCCCCGCTCCGTACCTCAATACTCAGCACTGGAGATGTTCATTTGTGGAGATCCAGATGTATCTTCCTGCGTCTCAGGCTGATTTTGTGGTGTTCAGGATGGTCTGGTAGATATCCAACTCGACTCAGGGGACCAGCTGAGAAAGGGGTCCCCTACTCCTCTGTCATCTTTTTCCAAAAGTCCCACTCTTGATTTTGGCTCAAGTCAGTATCTCACGGTTGTGGGATTGAGCCCCACGACAGGCTCTGCCTTCAATGTGGAGTCAGCTTGAGATTCTCTCTCCCCTTGCCTCTTCCCCTCCCCCTGCTCCCTCTCTCTCTCTCCCAAATAAATAAATTAATAATAATTTTAAAAAACCCTGGACTCAAGGAGATTACAGTATGCTGGAGACAAGACTGTGAGCCTATAATTTTATGTGCACTGAGTGTTATGAGGGAAGTTTAAGAGCTATTACAATGACTGGCCAGGGGGAGGAATCCTGGAGGTACTTACATTTCTTGAAGTCCAGAAAAGTGTTAGTTCGGGGGAAAAACCCCCTAAATACACTGCACCTGGAAGCACACCCACTGTGGGAAGTTAACTTACATTTCCAAAGTTGCTTTTGACCCTAGAATCAAGATTCTATGAGAATATGAGGTTGACCATATAGGGGAGGTCTGTCTACGTGACTCAGTAGTAGAACTGCATATCAGTTTTATTTTTCTGAAATGATAAGGTTTGTTTATTTGTTTTTTATATTGGTGACATGTTTTACAATTTTTCGATTCTAGAACTTCAGATAGAACATTAACCAATTGGTAACAATTTACATAGATGATTTCATAAATTTCTGACTCTTTTTCTCATGTTTTTGACAATTAAACATGTTTATTTCCTCTCTGAAAAATTTGAGGCACATGACCTCCACCTTCCCTTACCTTAGGGTGATAGCCTTAAATTTAAGGATGCGCCTTCCAACCTTAAAGTGACTGTATGAAAACAGACTGGTGGAAGGCACTATATCTCCACAGTCCTGGGTACATACTGCCCAAATCTTTTCCCTTTTTTCATATTACATGTGGACCACGCCCCATTTCTATTGATGTGCTCTTTCTTCAGATATGCTAATACCATCGATTAAGCTACTGCTTTCTTTTGTAGTTAAACTTTGATTAGGTGTTCACTGTCCTTTTCTTTTTTTTCTTACTTTTTAAAATTGAATTATAATTGATATATAATATTACTTTAGTTTCAGGTATATAATGTATTGATTTGATATTTTTATATATTACAAAATGATCACTTTGATAGGTCTAGTTATCTTTTGTCACTGTACAAAATTATTGCAATACTATTGACTATATTCCCTGTGTTGTACATCTCCGTGACTTATTCATTTTATAACTAGAAGTTTGTATCTCTTAACCCCTTCCACTTGTTTCTCCAGTACCCCTAACAGCTTCCCCTCCCACGAGTTTGTTTTCTGTACCTATGAGTCTGTTTCTGTTTTACTTTGTTTGTTTTATTTTTGAGATTCCACATATAAGTGAAATCATGGTATGTCTTTTTCTGTTTGACTTATTTCACTTAGCATAACACCTTCAAGGTCCATCATGTTGTTGCAAATCACAAGATTTCATTATTTTTAATGCCTAAATAATATTCGTGTGTGTGTGTGTGTGTGTGTGTGTGTGTGTGTGTGTGTATTACATCTTTTTAATCCATTCATCCCAGTGCTTTTCATTTTGCCTTTGGCTTGGGAAATACTCTACAAGGAGAGTTGCTTTCTGAAGCAGTTGAAAATCAGCCAGTAGGATTTTACTGGTGATACTCTCAGGGATTATGGGGGTATTCACAGGTTGCTCTGTGTTTTAAAAATATTTCTCTGTTGACATTCTCACCCCACCCTATCCCATGCTTTGCTCCAAAAGGGGGATTTTATGTGCCTCGTTTGACTTCCAAATAAGGTGCAAACCCCTGAATGGGAATAATGGGATCAGCTTCCTTGAGAAGCTTAGAAGTAGAAGTCATCCTTGTCCCCAAGAAACTTGACATTCAGAAGCTCTCATAATGCATTGTTCCTTTCCAAAAGAAAAATAGAAAGGAAAAAAGAGATTTTAGTTCAGGGAAGAGAGAAATTTTTGTGTAGTTCAGAAACATTTAATGGAGGAGACTTGATCTGGGTTTTGAAAACGAGGAAGAGTTGAGCTTCCAGTTGAAACAGCTATTTCCCTTATTACTGTATTTTCATAAGTAATGGTAAGGTGCAGTGGCATTTTCCTTCGCAAATGTGTTTCATACAATACTTGGGGCTTCACATCAAGCCCACTGACCCATAAAAGAGGCCTTGAGAATGTTCTTCAAATAGGTAACTCCTTACCTGGAGCAGGTTAGGATTAGGAAGCTGGGGTGAAAGGTTTGCTTCATTTCTGTCCAAGTTTATGAGTCTGTGGCCAGCCATTCACACAGCCGCCTCTTCTAAGAAAATGATGATATATACTGTCCTCTCAAGCAGAGCAGTGACCAGGCATGGGGCTGTAGCAGGAAGCTGGTGAACAAGGAAGAAGGCCCTCATAATAGAGAATACCTAATCAGATTTCAGATCTCCCTGCAAATATCCAGTCAGGCACAAATATGGCTTTACTACTATATAAAATAATAAATCATAAAGAAAAATGTGCTAAATTTTTTTCCAAATTAAAGTTTCATTGAAGCCTATGGCTTCTGAAGAATAAAGTACAGCTAAGACAGACATGTATTTTGTGAAGGCTTAAAATAAAATTTCATCTGAGCAAAAAAATAATAATAAAAAATGCAAGTTTAATGTCTAACAAGACATACTGTATGTAATTAAACTCAACTTTATCACCTCTAGCATTCATTAATGGATTCTAAGCCTGAGGAGCTATGAAGTTCTTTAAGAGGCAATCAATAATCCATTACAATTGTGACACAAACTCTGAACCTAATTATCAGCAACAGAATAGTTGTGGCCCATTTAATAAGAGAGGAGTATTATTAGAGGTGAGCAAAAGTATGTGGGGGTTAATCGACATTGGCTTGTATTTCACCAAACCTATACCTTAATTTTTCCTTTATAATACCATCTAGGAAAAATGTTAATTAGAACTGTTCATTAGACCTTCCTGTTCTTTCTAACCTTGAACACCAGGTTTGTTCTTTCTGAAAACTTTGCTTTTCAAGTGCTTTGAAGAGTGGATCATTTAATTTTGTGGGATTTTACAAGATTTCCACTGAACATTTCTCATTTTCAGCAGCCTTGTGAATTGCCTTCACCATTCTTTCTCTTAATGCCCTTTAATTTACTCTGATGGAACCCCACTCCCCCACAGGCATTTTCACTTGGATCTTTGAGTGTCATTGTCGTGAACACTCTATATTGAATTTTCTATGTGCCTCCTCTGCCAGAAAAAATTTGAAAGAACCAAATTTTGTATGTGCTACTACCCTATGTTACTGATGTCACCTACTTTCATACTTTGTGTTCCTCAGAGCAAATCCTGAGACAGGATTTGATATAAGCAGTTTATTGGGGGTATAAAAAGAACCCCAATAGGGATTGGGGAAGTAAGACAGTAAATGGAAGGCAGACAATGAAGAAGGATATTCATCAAGCCTGATTTACTATGGCCACTGGATTTTAATCCTGTTGGGGAAACTGGAGGCCAGGGAAGAATGCATACCCCAGAGTTTTGCTCCCCAGCAGGCCGAGGAACTGGGTAGTTATACACCAACTCTGGTCAGACATTGTTTGGGGACTATTCCAAGAGTGCATTAATTTCCTGGTATGTCACTTGGATGGCAGAGTGCTCAAGAGGTAGGAAAATGCCCTTAGTGTTGGGATTTGGAAGTCAGGCAGTATGCACTGACATGGTAAAGGCAGGGGATGTGAAGAAGTTACCCAAAGTTTCTGCTTCTTCTACCATTGGTGATCTTCTGCCCACACCTGCCTAAGAACAATTGACCCTTGAACAATGTGGAGGTTACGGATGCTGACCCCTGTGCAGCTGAAAATCTGTGTATAATTTTTGACTGCCTAAAACTTAACTACCATTTGCCTGCTGTTTACCAGAAGTTTAAAGGATGGCATGAACAGTTGATTAACATACATTTTGTACATTATATGTATATTTCATGCTATAGTCTTACAATAAAATAAGCTAGAGAAAAGAAAATGTTATTAATAAAATCATAAGGAAGAGAAAATGCATTTACAGTACTGTACTGTATTTATTGAAAACAATCCACATATAAGTGGATTTGCACACTTCACACCCTTATTGTTCAAGGGTCAACTGTATTAGAGGTCTGTAGGGTCTTGACCAGAATCTGACATTCCTAGCAATGTTTGTTGTCCTGGTAGACATTTTAGATTTACAGTAGATATTGGTAGCTAGAGAAATGGGTTTGGGAGATAGCTATAGAAAAAGAATGGGAACGATCTTGGCAGGAGAAGAAGCTAAAACGTCTTCAGATGGAAAGAGGAGGGGAGAAGAAGCTTAATGACTGTCCCTCATGATTTTATAGACAGTTACCACCAGGGACAGAAAGAAATCACTCAATAAGATTATTTGTTAACTCCTGATAGTTCCCAAAGGGTCAAAATCAAGTAACAGCTTACGATCAAACTGTGGGTGTGCAAGATCCTACATGTGTGCACACATGAACATGCGTGTGGGAGCCAGAGGGTATGTAATACATGCTCATAGGCTGAGAGATGGACTCGAAGGACTGCAAATCAGAGATCACTTGTTTTGTTTAGGGTTTGCATTAGACTGAACACTCTAATGCAACCCACAGTTCTGCAGCCTTTCTTTTGTCTTAAAACACTGTTCTTCAGGTATATTTTTAAAACCATGACCTGTTGCTAAAGGCCAAATGACTCCAAGTAAGTAGCATTATTTTAATGAAGAAGTAGAAGGACTTCTTAAGAAATTCAGCTGGTTATCTTGAACATAACCCATGAGGTTTTTCTGTGATTGTGATTTTCTCTTCAAGTGTGTTATTTTGGGGAGCAAAATCAGCATGTGTGAGGCTAAACTTCCAGACTGAGTAAACGTAAGGAAAATCAGACTTAGCTCTTCAGCATAGATTGTTCAGTTGTCTCTCTTTGGGGCTGTTCGTGTGTCTGTCAGTGCTTATGGTGGCAAACCCTGCAATTATGTTTGCTTACCTATGTAATCTAGATATGGACAAGTGTAGATTACCTTGTGCATATGCATGCAAATGGAATCCCATAGAACATTTTAGAATTTGCAAGTTTCCTTTGTTTTGATTGAGCTTTCATTGAAAGCGTTTTTTTCCATTCATTTTCTATTTCTCAAGGACCATTAGTATATCTTGAAATGATTTTCTGTGCAATAGTCCTGTGGATGCTAATTAGAAAATCATCAGCCTTTGTAGTCTTTTGGAATCTCTTAGGAAATTAACATAATTGGCTATTTCTTGCCTTCTGAAGTTTCACATACTTGATGAAGGACACGTTCATCTTGCATTGATCTTTCCTCAATTCCACATCCCCGTTTTTTGTACCTAATGGGTGTACAATAAATCTCTGTTGAAATAAATGTATCTTCTAAACCTTTCAAAGTCAATCCTTCAGTCTTTTGTTCAGTTAATACTATGGAATTTTCCAAAACAGTAAAGCTGTTTGTTCACCAGTCCCTTTCAGCAACAATGACCTACGGGTCCCACTGCAGGCTCAGCTCATTCAATCCCTGTAAGAGTGAGCAGTATGATATTAGCCCAAGCCAAGAGTAGGCTTTGAAATTAGACTTGTTGCTTTGAATTTGGAATCTGTTTCACCTGAGGGTACAGGTCCACTAAGCCTTAGCATGCTCTTCCTGTGGTGGCCTAGGATGTATGGCTGTAACTTTGCTTTGATTTCCTTCCCTAATCATTCAGTTTACTGGGACTGCAACTTGTTCAGCATCCAACCTACTCAGCCAGGCTTAGATATTTTGCTTAAATCATACTCTCTCTACTCCCAGGAGCTAAATCATACACAAATAACTCAAGACCACTGTATGTCTCTTATGAATAGAGTTTGCATCCAAAACAATTTTTTCACTGTGCACTTGATTGAAGGAATTTGATGCCACTTAGACAAACGACATTGTATCATACTGATTAAATGGTTACCTCAGTTTCCTATTTTCCTTAGTCATTCAAACAGCTACACATCCAATTTTTTATTCACTGATTCTCTTACCCTTCTGTGAAGACTACTTTGCCCAGGCACAATTTCAGAAGAGATTCTGTGTTTTGGACCTGTACTTTGAATTGTCAACTCCTCTCTCTAGAGCCAGTTCTACACCTTGTCAGGTGTGAAAATCCCTAGATTTTCACCCATACCCAGCTTCTCCTCCTCAGCAGCCCAGTTATAGAAGTCCCTACTTATCTTGTAACCAAGCCTACTCAAATTTAACAAAAGCTCATCTCAATTTGGTCTTTATGTATTCCTTTTACTCTTGCCAAGCACATCCTATTGTTTCTTTAATATGGCAGTTAAAGTTAAGAATTGAGTTTTGTATCCTGAAAGGAAGAATAAAATAATATAAGTTAGTTAATTGGACACATATTTATTGTGTACCTACCATGTGTCAGACACAGTGGGATGCTGTGAACAAGGCAGATAAGACCTCTACTCTCAGGAAGTTTATGACCTAGTAAGGAAAGCATTCATGTAACTAGGACAGTTGATCCCTCGTTATTCCCAGATTCCATATTTGCAAATTCATCTACTCACTAAAACATATTGGTAACCCCCCAGATCAATACTCACAGCATTTTCAGGGTCATTTGCAGACATGCATAGAGCAACAAAGAATTTGAGTTGCCCAACCCCCATGTTCCCCGCCTAGGTTAAGTAAGACTTAACCTTCTTGTTTCAGTTTGCATACTGTAAGAAAAGTATCCTTTTCATGGTGGATTTAGTACTATTTTTTTTTTTACATTTTTTTGGTGAGTTTTCTGTTTAAAATGTCCCCCAGGCTTAGTGCTAACGTGCTGTCTAGTGTTTCTAAGCACAAGAAGGCTGAGGTGCCTTAATATATTAGATAAGCTTCCTGACATCATGATTATGCTGCCATTGACCCTGATTTCAGGGCTAATGAATCAACAATATACACTAAATGAGGTATCTTTAAACAGACACACCATAAAACAAGGTTATGTATTGAGCAGTTGATGAAAATGTAATGACCAAAGACTTGCAGGAACCTGACCAGAGACTTGTAGGAACCTAACCCTGTATTTACCCCTGGGAGCCACACTTTGGTATTTGCTAATTTAGTGTTCATGGTGACTTTATAGAACGTAAGTGCTGTCAATGACCAGAATCAACTATAATTTAGTGAAAAATTCTTTAATTATGTTATGATTGGTACTACAAATTAATGGCACTCCATACTGTGAGAGTGTTTAATAGTGACTTAACTTCATATAAATGGTTAGAAAAAACTTCCCCGAGAAAATGATGTTTTAGCTGTGACATGAAAGAGATGTGGGGATTAGCTGAGTCAAGAGTGGGAGGAAGGGCACTTCAGATAAAGATAACAGCATGGAGATGGCCCTGATAGAGTAAAGACTGTGATTTATTTGGGAAGTACAATAGGCCACTGTAAGAAAATGATTGTGTGTGGAGGTGGGGGCAGTTCACGTAGGACCTCATTGGCTAGGTTAAAGATTTGAACTCAACAGCAGTGAAAAGACGCTGACAGGTTTTAATGGGAGGACTGATCTTTCCTTCCATTCCAGGAAGAATGGAGTAAAGATAGCCAAACTAGAAATGGAGTGACCATTGAAAGTCAATTTCAGGTTTCCAGACAGGGGATGATGATGGTTTGGACTAAGTTGTGATGGTGCATATAGAAAGAAGGAAATAGATTTGTAAGGTTAGAGGTAAAAATGGCAACACTCAGTGATTGAAGAAATGCAGAGGTTGAGGGTAAAGGAAGGTAATCATAGTAGGAACATCTGGGTATATGGGGATACCATTTATGAAAAGGGGAACTCTGGAGGAAGAATGCAAGCAGAGAGAATGTAGTAAATTTTGTTTCCAAAGATGGCTGCAAAAAATATCTCCCATCTGGTTTGTGTTTCTGAAGTGTGAACTTACTATTCTTCCCATAAGAGGTAAGATTTATTTCCCCTCGCCTTGACTCTGGACTGGTCCTTTGACCTGCTCTGTCCTGATAGAACACAGTGAAAGCGAAGTGATGTTGTACAGCTTCTGAGACTGGACCTTCAAAGAGCTGCAGCCTCTGCCTTGTGTATTGGAATGCTCCTTCTTTGCATCCAGTCATCACCTGCAAGGGAGCCCAAGCAGCTACCTGGAAAAGCTCATGGGGAGGAGAACTATACAGTGGCTCATCACCCCAGCTGACTTCCCACTAGCAGGCAGCATTAGCTGCCAGCCATGTGAATTTTGGAACTTCCAGCCATCCTAACACCCTATTTGCCCCACATGGAGTAGTAGAACCATCCAAATAACCTACAGAATTATGAGAAAACATACTTTTCTGTTTTAAACCATTATGTTTGGAGTGATTCATTATATAGCAATAGATGTCTAAAGCAGAGATAGGTAGGAACAAATTTATGGACAGGTTCACGAAATACTATGAAACATTTTGGTGAAGATATCTGTCTGGGAGTTGGTTATAAAGTCTAGAGCTGAGAAGTAAGATCTGGCTTGAGTTGCTAGCATATAGGTGGTGTTTTTAGCCATGGAATTTGAAAAAACAAACAAAAAACTACTGAGAATGTAGAGGGGAAAAGAAAGCAAACTAGAATTAAGACTAGGGTTTGAAGAATTCGAACATTTAATTGCCATGTATCAAGAAGGTGCCCTCAATGGAGACTAAGAAGAGCAGCCAGAAAGGTTTTCTTGGCATCACAGAAGTTAAGAGAAGAGACTATTTCCAGGAGTGTGTGCTCAGTAGTGGCATCGAAAGCTAAGTTACATAGCATGTGTTAAAAAATTATCCTTTGCTGGTTTAAAAGCAAGGTGGTCCTCGATAAGCTATCTATGCAAATTTCCAGAAAATTTACTTCTTATACTGCTGATATTTTTGTTTTAAACGTTTTAGGTATAATAGCTGACTTCACACTCGTGTGTGTAAGGCACTGTATTGGATTCTTCACATATATTATGTCATCTCTAATTTAAACATTGTATCAACCATATTTATTTTTGGAACAATTAAGCCTTAAGGAAATTAAATTTTTCAGCTGGTAGGTGGTTACATGGCCTCCCTTCCCATCACCATCCCCTGCTGACATCTAATTTGCTCCTCCGAGTTGATTAAAGGAAAGAAAGCTACACATGCAAGCTTGATACAATTGTGTCCATAAGGAGTAGAAAAGTAGCTGTTATTAAGATAGTATTAATTATTTTAGGTGTAATAATTGCCATTTTCATGGGAGGTTTTTAGAGTCTTATCATTTAGAAGTACAAACTGAAATAGTCACAGATGAAGTTTTACATCTTGCATAAGTTTCAAAATAATCTGGTTGAGAGGGGAAGTAGATAAGGTATAAATTAAATTAGATTAACCATTAGTTGATATTTGTCCAGGCTGTGTGATGGGTAGAGTGAGTCATTATACTCTTCTCTCTACTTTTCTATAGTTTGAAATTTTTTATAATATAAAGTTAAAAAAATCAGTGTCTCAGTGAGGCTCTGAGGGCTTTCCAGTGAATAAAAGCACATGGGCTTTGTAATAGTTACTTTGGTACTTAGAGCTTTATTTCTCGTGGTTTTTTTTCTCTAGTATTGTGGATAGCTAGAGGTGCTAGATAAATGGCGCTGGACATAGGAGGAACTATTTATTAAATAGTCTATACAATATGCAAAAAAGAACCTCAAATTTCAATTTACCAAATAATCGTTAAGTGTGGCATTCATCATCACTGTATAAGCTTAGTACATTTTTGAGATGACAATTAATTAGCTGGATGGTTTTATAAAATACATTTTTCTTTTAATTGCTATGGCCCATTTTCCTTGTTTAATACAAAATTGGAAGCTCTTAAATGCATCAGAAATCTTTCTGGATTTGCAGTTGCATGGTTCCACAGACACTTTCCCCCGGAGACATGGTAATTTTGCAACTTTTAAATATTCAACACAACTCTAATTATAAATAGTTCTCTTTCAAAAGCGATAGCCAGACTCTTGGCACAAACCACCTCTTGTTATATGAGTAAGGATGACAGCACAATGACTGATGATATGTGTTAGATTC
The DNA here is from genome assembly GCF_017311325.1 of Ursus maritimus. Lineage (NCBI taxonomy): Eukaryota > Metazoa > Chordata > Mammalia > Carnivora > Ursidae > Ursus > Ursus maritimus. The sequence goes on from NW_024423786.1 coordinate 13,743,185, forward strand.
CCTCATTTCTCTTAATTAGGATTTTCTCCGCATTATCATGCATTGTAACTAATCAGCTTCTTCCTGACAATGGTTAATGTGATTGGGAATGGTTTTAACTTTGTATTTCATCTGGAGAAACAGCCCATCCAGTCTGTCTAGTAGCCTGCATGAACAGAGGAGAAACCTCCCCAACTCCTTCACTTTTTCTGTTCTACTTAGGCTAGTCAGGATATGAAGAGGGATAAGGGGAAAGGGAGCACATTTTGTGCTCTTTGAAATGGAGGAATAGATGCAGAGGAAAGAAGGATGCAGCATTGGGAGAGAAGGCAATAAGAAGGTTAGAGAAGGTCACCATATGGAGTCATAAATCAGCAGCTACCCAGGCAACAAAGCTGACCCTGGACATCTGGTTCGTGACTCACCAGTTATTTATTGAGCACCTGCTGTGAGCACAACCCTGCCTCAGCCACTGTGGGGGAATACAAAAGACTCCAGGGACCTTTTTTTCTGCCTTCAATTCTAGTTGGAGGCAGGCCATCTACTATTCAATAGCCTCCTTGAAGACAGAGGCTCAGTCTCTTTGGTTCACCCTTATATCCCATTGCCTGGTACCAGGTATAGCTCACAGTAGTTATCTTTGATAAATGATTTGCTAAGAAAAGGGTGGATGAATGGATAGTTATGGGGCCACTAACAAAGTGCCAAAATAACCCACTTTAAACTGAATGTGTAAATGCTGATGGGGTGGTCACAGAATATAGAAACGATCAGAGCAGAGTGAGTTTCTACAAGACGTCAGCTTTCTGGAGAACCAACCGTAGATCCCGTCCCCCTCCCCTCCTTATCCAAACATGGGATAAATTAAGATAAAACTGTGAGAGTTGAACAGCTTAGGCCCCACTCATGGGACATTTGTATAACAGAATTCCTGGTACCCAGCTCTCAGGTAGGCAAGAGAGTGTCTGGCAATTATAAGAGATTCCCAGCTCCTCACAGGTTGCACAGACACTGATGGGTCTGCCACTTGGAAGAGCTGTGAGAGGACACCATGTCACTTGACCAGAGTCCCAGGTGAGCTGGGTGCAGGATACAGGTGGATTTTATCATGTCTTTTTGGGGGTTTGTGTTGTGGCCAGTCCTTTGTCTTTCAAAGCATAAGAAGACAGTGTTCTGGAGGTCAGTCTTTACGGTGTCCTGGAAAAAAGAGCCTTGTACACATGACTTGAGAGGGAGAGACATGGCAACTTTAATGGAAGACTCAAAAAAGATACCAGACTTATGCTTTGCCTTCAACCCATAGATTGCTGACCATCAGCAAAGTAAGGACTTAGGGTTTGGTTGGAAAATATAAATTTTGTTTTGAGATCCTTCTCTTTATTCAGCAGAATACCAGGCTTGAAACAAATACTTAGGTAATTCCATGGTGTGACTTTATCTAGAAGTTCACATCATATTTGTCCTTCGAATTAGTGACATGTTAAGAAAAATAATGCAACTAGAGAATTTATGAAGAATACTCTCCTACCACCCTCCCCACACAGACTTTTGAGAGCTTCTTTTCTCTTCTTCCAGTGAATATGTGAAGGTTTTGCTAAATGGAACACATTGATTGCTACCACATGGCTAAACTCCTGCTTAGAACAGAATGTCATTGTTATGGACTGAAATGTGTCCCCCCAAATTCATATGTTGAAGCCCTAATGCCCAATGTGACCATATTTAGAAATAGGGCTTTTATGGAGATAAGTAAGTGTAAATGAGATCATAGTGGTAAGAACTTAATTCAATAGGACTAATGTCCTTCTAGGAAGAGGAGGAGATACCAGGCATGCACACACAGAGGAAAAACCATGCAAAGACAAAGTGAGAAGGCAGCCATATGTAATCAAGGGAGAAACATTTCACCAGAAACCAACCCTACTTGTACCTTGATCTTGGGCTTTTAGCCTCCAAAACTGAGGAAATACATTTCTGCTGTTAAGCCACCCAGTCTGTGGTATTCTGTTACAGTAGCCCTAGCAGACTAATATAATCATCTAAAAGTAAATAAATAAAACATGGCTTTTCTTGTCAATTAACTTAAGTTCAGTTGAGGAGAATAGACTAATGTGGGTAAGATAGAGAAGATACACTGCTATGTTGAAGAATGCTGACAATAATATAACAAAAATAATAACCCTATTTTAATGGTCAACTTACTATGTGATCATTAAACTTCTATATGACCATGTCAACTTTATGTTAGACCCTCGTTATGAGTTGAATTGTGCCCCTCCTCCACCAAAAAGATATGTTGAAGTCCTTACCCCTGTTCCTCAGAATGTGACCGTATTTGGAAAGAGGGTCTTACAGAGGTAATCAAGATAAAATGAGGTCATTAGGAAGGGCCCTAATTTTCTGTGATTAATGTCCTTATAAAAAGGGGAAATTTGGATATAGAGACAAATGCACAGAGGGAAGAAGACACACAGGGAGAAGGAGTCACGTAACTGGAGTGCTGCATCTACAGGTCCAAGAATACCAAGGATTGCTGCCACAACCAGAAGCTGGAAAAGGCAAAGAGGGATTCTTTCTTAAAGCCAGCAGAGAAAGTATGGTCCTGCTGACACATGGATTTCAGAGTTCTAGCCTCCAGAACTGTGAGGCAATAAATTGCTGCATTTTTCTGGTACTTTGTTCTCAAAGCTCTCAGAAACCAACACAGCCCGGTTCTCAGAGCTAGATAAAGGGTGGTTTACCAGAGCAACTTCTCAGTCACTAAACCACAAGAGGTTCTAAACCGTCCCTGGAACAATCTAGAAATTATAGTGCCAGCCAACTCAGCTTTCCTCAGATGGGGTGAAATGTTCCTGCTAAAGTAGTGAAGTATCTCTACTGGAAAGAAAATAATAATCTAAAACATCACTTGCCATCCTCCAACTAATGCTGGTGAGTATTTTTGAGATGCACTTTCTATAAAGTGACTTTCCATAAAGCAGATACTGTTATTATCTCATTTTACAGCTCAGGAAAGGAGGGTCAGGGCAATTAAATGATTTGCCTGAGTTGCCTGTGGTCACACAGTTAGTAAATTGTAAGCTGGCATTAGAACTGAGGTTTCCTAGAGCTAGGTACTCAGTGGTGAAAGGATTTGGATAAATAAAGAAGAGAATAGGAAGTACTTTTGATCTGGGAGGCTAAACATAGTTATTTCCACTAGAGATGTTTCTAGGCATACATAAAAGAAAGAGTGGAAGATTTGATTGGGGAATGAGGAGCCTAATATAATAGGATTAGGGTGGACAAAAGATCAAGGTGGCCCTTTAGTTACATTTAAGGCCGATTTTCCCCATCCTTAGGATTTCCTGCTTCTAAGAATAGATGAGCAGACAGTAGAACTTGACCTAAATCCATTTAGTGTATGTGATATAATGATTTATAAGAAATATATCTTGGTCATCTGAAGATATATTTGGTCTTCACCCACAGTTTCTGAAAATGCTTCAGAATCATACAAGTGAGATAGGTATCTTGTTATTAGTGAAGGTGACTTTTGGGCCCCACCCAAAGGAGGGGTCTGGTTGCCAGGAGGACCATCCATGTGATTAAAAGGTTCAGACTTTCAGTCCCACAATCCCTCCACCCTCTGCAGAGTAGAGAGGAGGTGGAGTTTCAGTCAGCCAATGGCCAATGACTTAGTCAATCATGACTATGTAATGAAGCCTCCAAAAAACCCCAAGAGGAGAGCTTCTTGGTCCTTTTTTCTGGAGAGCTTCCACA
>NW_024423786.1:13746930-13797665 GCF_017311325.1 Ursus maritimus
AGGGAAACAGAATATCCCCATGTGCCACCGAACCTGGCCCCAAGTTCCAGTGGGATAGGAGCTCCTTTGTTCAGGACCTCAACCCATGGATCTTTTCATCTGCCTGTGTATTTGTATTCTTTATCATATCCTTTAATGAACTAATAAATGTTAAGTGTTTACCTGAGTTCTGTGAGCCACTGTAGCAAATTAATAGAACCTAAGAAGGAGGTCATTTGAACTCTCAATCTGTAGCCAGAGGTTAGCAGCCTGGGCCTTGTGACTGGTATCTGAAGTGCAGGAGGGGGCAATCTTGTAGGACTGACCCCTTAACCTGTAGAATCTGATGCTACTTCTGGGTAGATAGTGTCAGAATTGAGTTGAGCTGAGTTGAATTCTTGGACACTCTGCTGGTATCTAAGAATTGCTTGGTTGTATTTGTGGGGGCCCCCACCCCAACACCCACACATTGAAATTGGTCTCAGAGCACCAAAAGAGCATATCTGCCCAACATGCAATTCTGTGTCCTCTTCTTGCCGCTCTATATCCTGTGGTGTGGGGGACTATGTAGATCATTAATCATATCAATCACAAAGAAAATCCATGTGTCCCTTCTGAGATTTACATAGGAAAATCTACGCAAATAATGAGCATTTTCTCCAGAGCTATTTTGTATTTTACAAATAAGTAGTATTATCTTTAATTTTCCATTCCTTAAGCATGGTGCTGTAGTGAATCATCGTCATCATCATCATCATCAAAAATGGTAAAACAAAATAGTAACTGCAAACAATGCTGATGTTCCAATGAGAAGACCATGCGGCTTCACTGAAAGTCTGAACTGTGGAGTAGTTAACAAGAAATGTAGCTTCATAGCAGAAGTCTGTAGCTAAATATGGGTTAATAGAGTGTGGCCAAATAAAATGTAAGAATTTACTTAATAAGTACGAGCATCTTGTTATTAATAAAGCAGGGTGAGGGCATTGTGTAGAAAAAGTTCTCATTTGTGACTGGAAGATCTTGTTTTGGTTCTGCTGCTTTGTGGCTTTGGGAGTCTCTTCACCTCCCAGAGCCTCATTGTTCTCACTTATAATATAAGGAGATTTCATTAAAAAATCACAAGTTCATCTTGATGTGTAAGTCTGGCCTTATCATGTGTAGAACTCTCAAGTGCCTGATGGTAGTTCTAACTCTTTGAACTTTGTAAACATGGGGAAGATTGTCTCCAAGCCTTCTGGCTTATAAAACCCTGTCTTGGTTCAATTAGAATTACAATAAATGCAAATCAGTGATGTCTAAATGAGGAAGGTGTTACAGTTGAGCATATAAGCAGGCCTGGGTGGTTACACTAACATGATCTTTCTCTAATCAGTAACTTCTTGTGCCATACTGATAATTTATTCCTTGGCAAATGATTATGTATCTTAGATTCTGAACCTAGCTATTTACAATTGTGTCAATATATGAGCAATAGCCAATTGGTTGTATTATTACCTAGAATATAGAATACTTATTAAAGCCACTGCAATCTCCTGAATTTCACATATTATTTACATGGAATTTCTTTGGTATATCATTTAGATATAAAGCAAATAATGATCCAAATAATAATTTTAAAAGGAAAATATTAGTACCTCCCTTAATTAATATCCACCTAGGAAGGAAGTTCTTCTTATTATTATTCCTTACTATTCCTTATTATTATTATTATTATTATTATTATTATTATTATTATTCCTCACCATGTTAGGAGGAATAAATAATCTGATTGATCAAAACTGGGGACATTCACTGAGCCACATTTCCTAGGGGACAGGATGACTAAATTAAAAAAGCTGCACCAGACCCTCATTGCTTTGTTTTGTGCTGCATTCTGCTGCTGCTGATGTTTGGGGCAAGCTATTCTCTTCTATTCATCTGAGTGAGAGAGCACATCTCTTCCGCAGACCCAGCTATCCTCACATGGGTTGACCCCAAGATCCAGGTTTCTGAAGGAAATAGGAGTTACTCACTGAACTCAAAGCTACATACTCCAAAACCATTTACCAAACCACCCCCTCATTTGAAGATCATTGGGTGCTTGTCGGGCCATCAGTAAAGCTAATGCATTGTGTCGGTTTCTTGCATCCATTGGTTAGAACCCTGGTACGGAGAAGGGGTGAATCTTGGTCCTCTCCCAACTTCCAGTGTTGTGCATCAGTGTTATAGACAAGAGCTTGCAAATTCCCATCTCTTCATCTGATTTGATCTGCCTCTTGACACAGCTTCTCTATCCAGTTTTCAAGACGTGTGTGTGTGTGTGTGTGTGTGTATGTGTGTGTGTGTGTGTTTAAAGTAATCCCATTTTAACTAGCATAGCTGTTACTTTTATGTGTTATTATAAAACAGTGCTTCAGCTGTCAGCATGCTGTTCTCCTTCCATATGTTTCCCCAGTGTCTTCTGACACTGCCTTTCCCAGGGCCCAGAGGAAGCAGGGGGAGTCTACAGCTTGCCTGGAGGGCTGCCTCTGGGTCATGGTGCAATTCTGAACAGCTCTGTCTTCTCACTTAGTGCTTCTCAGTGCCGCTTTGCTGAGTCAGTAAGATGCGCCCATATCTGCATGGGGGCTTTTGGGCATGAAGCCTAGTTCTTAAACTTTGGTCTTATAACCCAATGCTGAAATTGCTGTTGCTGCCATCTTATTGTAGCAGACGGAAGGCAGACAGTGTTTTGAAATTTTGTATCTTCTAAGAGTGAAAACTATCATGCTCCTTTGGGCTTGTAAAAACCCCTTGCATATGTATAGTACTTTATGGTTCACAAGATGTTTTTAGATTATCTCCACTGAGGCTCACAACATTAAATACTTCTTCAAGACCTACTATCTGTAGACCAATTAGAATGGTGACAAATCAGCCATTCAACAGGCATTGTTTGAGCACTGACTGTATGCTGGGTATTAGGGATTTGAAGGTAAGTTTATTGTTGCTATGATTATTGTTGTTATTTATTCTTTATTTCCTCCTTTATTCAGTTATTATTTAGTTCTACTTTTTAGATGACAATGTGGCTGAGAGAAATTAAGTAAATTATCCTCAGTCATCCAGATAGTAAACAATGGAGTCAAATTCTCAAAACCAGGTTTTTTCATTCCAGCTTTAGTAATAGTCCTTTTGTATACCATTCTGACTTGTCCCTCGACTGGGTTCTTCTAACTTACCACTTCTCTTTGAGAAATTTTTTTTCTTCTGATATAGCTCAAAGGTAAACAGAATAAGCAATTCTTTACTGAGTATCTGATAGTCCTTGAATAATAATAATTAACACTAAGTTAGTGTCAGAAATGAGAAGAAATGTCTTGGAAAAAATATAGATTTAGAGAATTCGGAGTAAAGAATTGCAAAAAACAAGAAAATAGACTTTAAGGAGAAAAGAGATATTAGAATGATCTTTTTTTTGTACTTCCCACACTGATATATGGATTGTTAAGCATTTTTTTGGACTGGCAACTGCACTCTTTGGGCATATGGAAAAATTAGCCTTCATTAAAAAAAAATGTATGGTTTCCATCATAACACAGGTTTTAACTTACAGAAATATTAAATAACAGCTAGGAAATTATTTTGAATCAATAGAAAGAAACTTAACTGAAAAACTATTGAGGATATGAACCAAATTCCAAAATAAAATAAGGTGTAGAATAAATATCTTAAAAATTATGTTGCCTTTGTAGCAGTAATAATATGTTAGACAATTTGTTAACATAAGAGATGATATTCAAAATAACGTGACAAATACTAAAGACCCAGGAATCAACTTAGAAAGTAACATATTACTCCTGGAGAAAAAACAAAAAACTTAACCAAAGGCTCAAATATTGAGCTTTTTAACACATGGACAAGTAAGTGACTATTATAAATATTTTAATGTTTCATAAAGAAATACACATGTTAGAAGAGGGGCTCCAAGATGGTGCGATAGCAAGATCTAGAACTCACCTCCTCCCACGGACACACAAATCTACAGCTACATAAGGATCATTTCCCTCTGAACTTGATCTGAAAACTAGAGGAACTGTTTTCTTTAGTAAGGGCTAAAAGGACCACGTCAAGAAGGTAGGAGAGACAGAGGCACAGCCTTGCAAAAAACCCACCCCTGGTCCTGTGACACACAGTACACACAGTAGGGAGAGATCTTACCAGCCAAGTGCTTCTCCCAGAAGAGTAAAGGGTTGGTGCTCCACATTGAGCACCCCAACCCCTGGAATCTGTATAGGACATCGGGCTTGGAAAACCAATGGGGCTGAAGTCTGGGGGGGTCCCAAAGTGTTGTAGGAATCTGAGATTCCCCTCTTGGCTGGCTCATGAGCAGTCTTGCTCACCCTCAAGCCAAGTGAAAAAAAAAAAAATAACAGTTTGAAAAGTACCTAAACTATATGTAAGGGAGACTTTTGGCTGATCTGGGGCCATTGACCAATGTGTTAGGGGTTAATTGAGACACTCCCTAGAAATGGAGGTGCTGGTGGAAGTCATTGTTGCACTCTCCACATAGCCTGCCGGCACAGTGGGTAAGTGTAATGTGGTACCTTCTCACCACCTTGCTGTTTCTGTCAGGAGTGAATGGTTCTGGCACTTGCTAAGACCTGAGAGTACAGGTGGTTGCAGTGCTTCCCTGCTCCCTTAATGGGATGGGCAAGTGCAAATGGTCATGGAGTTCTCCTGCTCTCTCGCTAAAGTCTGTAAGCATGGGCACTTCTGATACTCCCTTGCCCCCTGGCTAGGGCTGGTGAGTGCTAGCAATGGCAGCCTTCTCCCACTACTGGCCTAAAGCCAGCATTCACACAGATAAGGAACTCTTCCTGTTGTGTTGCTGAAGATTTTGGGCAGGCACAGTCAAGACATTTTCCTGCTGCCTTTCTGAAGCCAACAAGTGTGCTTTGTCTCCAACACTCTCCAGCTGCCTTTCTAAAGCCAATGGGCACATGCAACCCACACAAGGGATGCCCCTTGATTGCCTGGTTGTGGTGGCCAAGAAGGCTGGCATTTCAGAGCTCCAAGGGACTATAACAATTGGAAAGACACTTCTTGGCAGGCTACCAGCCCTGGGGCACTACGCAGACAGCAGGCTGACACATACCTCAGTCTTCCTGTGAAAAAGGCTTATTTACTTAGCCTGGAACTTCAGCTTACGGGACAGGCTTCAGGTTTCCCACACATCTGGAGGGTAGGGAAGTGCCCCCAGGGAATGTAAGCAGGGAGACACCAACCTTGCACACCCCTTTGGTCTTGCTACAGCTCAACAAGACTTCCCACAAAGTAATTTATACACTCATCTGGAGCGCCAGTTTTTCCACCTGTCACCCAAGGGCATACTTCCAGATCTCCTGGTCTGGCAGCCAGCAGGGGTTATAATTGTGGTTCTGCAGGACTGTATATATTTGCATACTTTGTTATTTTATTATTTTGTTATTTTTTCATTATGATAAGTGTACCCTTTAATCCCTATCACCTATTTCACTCATCCACCCCATCCACCTCCCCTCCGATAACCATCGGTTTGTTCTCTGTAGTTAACAGTCTCTTTCTTGGTTTCTCTCTCTCTCTCTCTCTCTCTTCTTTCTTTCTCCTTTGCTCATTTGTTTTGTTTCTTAAATTCCATATATGAGTGAGAGCACGTGGTATTTGCCTCTCTGACTGACTTATATCACTTAGCATTATACTCTCTAGCTCTATCCACGTTGCAAATGGCAAGATTTCATTCTTTTTTATGGCTGAATAATATCCCATTGTTTGTGTGTGTGTATATACACACATATATATACACACACACATGTGTGTGTATACGTGTATTCCACTGTGTGTGTGTGTGTATACACATACATCTTCTTTATCCATTCATCTATCTGTGGACACTTGGCCTGCTTCCATAATTTGGCTATTTTAAATAATATTGCTATAGGGGCGCCTGGGTGGCACAGCGGTTAAGCGTCTGCCTTCGGCTCAGGGCGTGATCCCGGCGTTCTGGGATCGAGCCCCACATCAGGCTCCTCCGCTATGAGCCTGCTTCTTCCTCTCCCACTCCCCCTGCTTGTGTTCCCTCTCTCGCTGGCTGTCTCTATCTCTGTCAAATAAATAAATAAAATCTTAAAAAAAAAGATAAATAAATAAATAAATAAATAAATAATATTGCTATAAACATAGGGTTGCATGTATCCCTTTGAATTAGCATTTTTGCTTTTTGGTGTAAATACCCAGGAGTGTAATTACTGGATCATAGGGTAGTTCTATTTTTAATTTTTTGAGGAATGTCTACACTCTTTTCCAGGGTGGCTACACCAGTTTGCACTACCACTAACAATGCACTAGGGTTCCTTTTTGTCTACATCCTGTCAACATCGCTGTTTCTTATGTTTTTGATTTTAGCCATTCTGACAGGTGTGAGATGATATCTCATTGTAGTTTTGATTTGCATTTCCCCAATGATGAGTGATGTTGAGCATCTTTTCAAGTGTCTGTTGGGCATCTCTATGTCTTCTTTGGAGAAATGTCTGTGTATTTGCACACTTTAAAAGCTGCTGCCTGAGGGTCTGGCTTCCAGTCAGCCTGAAAGTAGGTGCTAAATGAGATTCTTCCTCTTGTACTACTAACAGGTTTTGCCTCCAATAATGGGGTCATATTAAGGATAAATCATGTGATTTTAGACAATCACAAAGGTTCAAGAGACAAGAGCTAGGGCAATGTTGAATGAGAATGATCAACACCTACACAAGGCCACTCTATTAAGACCGAGAGAGGTAGCTTTCACTTAATACATAGAAAAAAACACAGGAGATAATGGTGAGCAAAATAAGTCAAGCAGAGAAAGGCAATTATCATACAGTTTCACTCATTTATGGAACATAAGAAGTAGGAAGATCGGTAGGAGAAGAAAGGGAAGAAGAAAGGGGGGGTAAACAGAAGGGGGAATGGACCATGAGAGACTATGGACTCTGGGAAACAAACTGAGGGCTTCAGAGGGGAGGGGGATGAGTGAATGGGATAGGCTGGTGATGGGTATTAAGGAGGGCACGTATTGCATGGTGCACTGGGTATTATACACAAGTAATGAATCATGGAACTTTACATAAAAAACTAGGGATGTACTGTATGGTGACTAACATAATATAATAAAAATTATTATTAAAAAAAAAGAAAGAAAGAAAAAAACAGAGAGCCAAGCAAGATGAAAAAACAGAGAGGGGCACCTGGGTGGCTCAACCATTAAATGTCTGCCTTTGACTCAAGTCATGATCCTAGGGTCCTGGGATTGAGCCCCACATCGGGCTCCCTGCTCAGTGGGAAGCCTGCTTCTCCCTCTCCCACTCCCCTTGCTTGTGTTTCCTCTCTCGCTGTCTCTCTCTGTCAAATAAATAAAATCTTAAAAAAACAAAAACATAGAAATATATTCCAAATGAAACAACAAAACAAAACTTCAGGAAAATGCCTTAATGGTATGGAGATAAGTAATCTACCTGATAACGTAATAAAAGTAATAGTCATAAAGATGCTCACCAAACTCATGAAAAGAATAAATGAACACAGTAAGAACTTCAATGAACAGATAGGAGACATAATAAAATACCAAACAGAAGTCGCAGAGCTGAAGAATAACAAAACTGAACTGAAAAATACACTACAGGGATTCCACAGCAGACTGGATAAAGCAGAACAGATCAGTGAGCTGGAGGATAAAGCAGTAGAATTCACTCAGAGCAGCAGAAAGAAAAAAAAAAAGGAATTTTAAAAAATGAAGATAGCTTAAGGGAGCTCTGGGACAACATCAAGCAGAATAACATTTGCATTAGAGAGGTCCCAGAAGGACGAGAGAGAGAGAGAGAGAGAAGGGTTGAAAACTTATTTGAAGAAATAATGGCTAAAACCCTTTGTAATCCAGGTAAGAAAACAGACATCCAGATCCAAGAAGCCTAGAGAGTTCCAAATAAGAGGAACCCAAAGAGAGCTATACCAAGACACATTATAATTAAAACATCAAAAGCTAAAGATAAAGAGAGAATCTTAAAAACAGCAAGAGGAAGACAAATTGTTATATGCAAGAGAAACCTCATATGCCTGTAGGCAGATTTCTCAGCAGAAACTTTGCAAACTAGAAGGGAGTAACAAAACATATTCAAAGTGCTGAAAGGGGAAAAAGAAAAAACTTCCAACCAAGAATACTCTATCTGGCAAGGTTATCATTCAGATTTGATGGAGCGTTAAAAGTTTCCCAAACAAGCAAAAGTTAAATGTTTATCACTATTAAACCAGTCTTACAAGAAACATTAAAGGGACTTTTAGCTGAAAAGAAATGACGTTAATAACAAGAAAACATATGAAGGTAAAAATGTCCCTGGGAAAAGATAATATATAGTAAAAGTAGTGGATTAATCACTTATCAAGCTATTAAGGCTAAAAGACAAAAGTAGTAAAATTAACTAAAAACTACAATAATTAGTTAAGGGATACATAAAATAAAAAGAAGTAAAAAGTAGCATCAAAAACATAAAATGTGTGGAGAGAGTAAAAAAGTAGAGTTTTGGAATGTGTTCAAATCTGAGTTGCTATCAACTTAAAATAGACTGTTATATAAATAATATGATATATGTGTACATCATGATAACCACAAAGCAGCAACTTATAGTAAATACACAAAGGAAAATGAGAAAGGAGTCTAAACATAACACTAAAGAAAGCTATCAAACCACAAGAGAAGACAAAAATGGAAGAGAGGAACTGAGAGAGATAAGTCTAGAAATAAAGCAAGAAAATTTTGTATAAGAAGAGTAATGAAGGGGAAACTTGCCTCCCTAGATATAAAAATCTATTAGAAGTCACATCAAATCAAAATATCACGTTAATGTTTCAAGATTGGACGGAATGCAAATAAGAAATAGGAACACAAATGGAAAACAAAGGTGTTAAGGGCTCAAACTTCTAATAATAAAAAATCCAACTAATACATCAAAATATACTATTTTTCATTTATTAAGGGGGGAATTATTTGGCAGAAATTTTAAAATGGTAATTTTTACTGTTAGCACATTCAAGTATGCTCACAGAAATAGTCATGGGAAATATAGGTGGAGGAACAAAGTAAGCTATTATACTCTTTACTCTTAGACAAGAAGGAGTATGAGTTGGTATATTAGTACTGAGGGAATCCAGGTACAAACAAAGGTCTAAAAATTATTCATGACCTTTGACCCCATCATTTGACTTTCAGAAATGCACTAGAGATGCATGTAAACAATAATCTATAGGTATGTATATTGCATTATTAGTTATTTTTTAAATGATTTATTAATTTATTAGAGAGAGAGTGTACATGAGCAGGGGGAGGGACAGGGAAAGAGGGAGAGAGAGAATCTCAAGCAGACTCCCCTGCTGAGCAGAGAGCCTGACGTGGGGCTGGATCTCAGGACCCTGAGATCATGACCTGAGCTGAAATCAAGAGTTGGACACTTAGCCAACTGAGCCACCCATGTGCCCCATATTATTACTTATTTTTAACAAAAATTGGAAACCCCCCTAATGGTTAATGATAAGGACTAATGAAACCATGAGATATATACACACACACACACACACACACACACACACACACAAATGAGCAACTACCTTATAATCATCAATTATACATTTTTAAAGTCTATCTCATAAAATGGGGGAAAGGAACAAAATGTAATGTAGGTGAGAACAAAACAGGATCCACAAGCCTATATGTGAATGAATTACTGAGTTGAAAGATACACCACACTTAATAATGGATATGTGTGGAAGATAGAAGTTAAGGCCATATTAAACATTATTCTTCATATTTTTTCAGAGAAGAGTGAATAGAATACTGAACCTAAATTGAGATAGAAATACAATGTTTAGGTCGGTTTATAAGAGTACATGTGAATCATGTATACTTATTATTATATTTTTTTTTAAGTAGGCTCCACGGGGCTTGAACTCATGACCCTGAGATCAAGATCTGAGCTGGGCTCAAGAGTCACGTGCTCAACTGACTGAGCCACCCGGGAACCCTAATCATGTATACTTTTTAAACAATTGCAGGGACAATTTCTCTTTTGAACTAGAATAATGGTTCTCAACGATTGGTGATTTGGGGCCCTAAGGGTCATTTGTCAATATCAGGAGACATTTTGGGTTGTCACAGCTGGTGTGAGAGTGGGTGTATACTGCAGGCATCTAGTGCTTAGAGGCAAAAGATTCTCCTAACATTCTAAAATGCACAGGACAGTCTCAGCAACAATGGATTATTTGGTCCAGAGTGTCAATAATGCTGAAGTTGAGAGATCCTAGCCTAGAATGACCAAATAACTCTTTCTGGAAAAAAAAATGTTACATACGAAAGAACAGTTCCTCTTATTTGGAGGCATCTGCCATTGTAGCTGTAAGTCTTTAACTGCACTGGAATTTAATAACAAAAAAATTTCCAGAAAACAAATACTAGTGCTTATTGGATTATTGAGTTCTACTAGGATTCCAGAGACTAATGTTCTTACCCCCACCCACCCTGTTTCCATGTAGCTGTGTGATGGGAAATAAGTTTCCTCATCTTTCTGGGGGAATCTTCATATCCTAACCTGTAACATGATGTGAAGATAGAGATAATTTATATAAAAGTAATTGAAACTGTGAAGTGCTATGCAGAAATATAAGGTGTTTTTGAATATAAGATTGTTCATATATAAACACATATGTTCATTATGACCAGCTGGTAGCTACCTTTCTTTGGTGCTGACCACAAAGGGACTTTCACAAAGGGCATTAGCTTTTCCACTAATTTGCTCTTTTCTCACAATAAATAAGAAAGAATAGCTGGTTGAGGAAAGCAAGTTTTAAAAGTATCTGCTAAATTTGAGGAACAGTCCTCCATCCAGAATAATCCAGAACCATTTGCCTTACTTAAGAGGTTGTGGAACTATTTATTTTTGTTAAAGATCTATAGTTCTTGTATTGAATGATATTATGAGCTGAATTGTTTCCCCCAAATTCATATGTTGAAGTCCTAACCCCTAGTACTTCAGAATGCAGTAAGATATTTAAAAAGATAAGCAAATTAAAATGAAGTCATTACGGTAGGTATCCTCGTGAGAGATTAGGACACCCACAGGTATAGAGGAAAAACCATGTGAAAACACAGTGAGAAGGTCACCATCTGCTAGCTGTGAAGAGAGGCCTTGGAAGAAACCAAATCTGCTGACACCTTGATTTTGGACTTCTGGCTTCCAGAATTGTGAGAAAATAAATTTCTGTTTAAACCACCTAGTCTGTAGCACTTTGCTATAGCAGCCCTAGGAAACTAATACAGATGGGCCATTCTAAATGTTTCTCCCTGGAAACCATAGCACGTAAAATATGCATCTGGTCTTCTGACTCCAAGATCCTGGGGTAATTTCAGCAAATAGAACTTGGCTCTGGAAAAGGCTTTGTGCTTTCATTATTTGCCATTCTAGGGCTTTTCATGGAAGGCAGGAACAAGGGCCAAACCCATACAGACTCAGATGGAATCAGTTTGAGGGGGCTGTTATAAATCTATCATTTCTAAGTTCCAGAGGAATCCTACATAACTCCTTCTCTCCTGCAGCCTTGGAGAACAAGGGCCTGTAGCCTTCGTGGGCAGCATCTGTCACTCCTGTGTGTGTGCTCAGCCTCAAGGCGGTGTGCCCTACTTGTTTGTAAATGTGTAGCTAAAACCAACTATGTTGGTCTCTTCATGATGGCAGTGCAAAACGATGTCCCTAGGTTGCAAATGTTTTGTATCCAGCTCGCCTGAGTTTAGCAGATGAGACCTAAAAGCATTTTGTTACTCTCCTGGGATAATGGGTAATTTGACCCTGGGGCATCTTGAAAGCAAGATGCTTCTTCCTCTACTTCTGCTTTCCCTTCCAAGATAGTCCTGGAAAGTTCTCAAACATGCCCTGTTGTTTTTACTTGTTTGTGCAAGAATGTGAGTCTAGGGCAGTGCTCGGGCTGGGGCTGGATTGCGTGAGTACAACTACTGATCTGCCATCTCCTGGCTTTATGACTTTGGGCAAGTTATTCAACCTTGCTGTGCTTTAATTTCCTTACCTGTGAAAAAGGATAATCCTAGTACCTATCTGCTGTGGTAGTTGTAGGATTAAATGAGTTAATGTATATAAAGCCATTAGAACAGTACTTGGCACATAGTAAGAATTCAATAAATGTTACCAATGTAGATGGGATATAATAACTGTTGAATATGAGTTTTTTTTTCCAATACCATAGAAGGATAATGGACCTCGCAAAATTTTTGCTATGTAAATGCTGCAATATATCTGCTCCCATAGGCAGAATAAAAACAGTACTATTGAGTCTTCTTATGTGTCAGGCATCATGCTGAATATTTTATACGCTTATCTTATTTAAGTCTCATAACTGTCCTGTGAGGAAAACACTATCAGGATAGGGTAGGTCAGGACAGGGTAGGTTATGCTAGCGTAGCAAATAATATAAAAATGGCTAAATGGAACAAAGATCTTCCTTGTTCACAGTACATTTCCACACTACATTTTTTCCAGCAGATAAACAGGAGTATTTGCTTATCACTATCATCCAGAAAGGTAGGCTGATGGAGGATGATGCTGTCATCTCAACACAAGCCTTTAGGGCTAGCCATGGTAGGGGTGAAAGCCAAGAGAATGGAGTGCTAACTCTTTCAGTACTCTGACACTGGAATGGTGTAGATCACTTCTGCCAAAATCAGCCACGGAAAGTCAAATGACCATGTATAACATCAGTGGGGAGTGTGCCTGGAAGAAAAGGAGAGAGGCATCTCAGCGAGCACGTACTACTATTGTTCTTGTTCTACACATGAGGTCACTTCAACTTAGAGGGGAAAGTAACTTGTTCAGTGTCACATAGTAAGCGGAAAGCCACAATTTCAATACTAGACTATCTGACTCTAAAACTGGTGCTTCTAACCATTGTGATGATTGCCTGTCTAGACCAGTGACATTCTTGTTGAAGCCTGTTGTGAGTTTAACTGTGTCCACCCAAAAGCTGTGTTGAAGTCCTAACCCCCAGAACCTCAGAATTGACCTTATTTGGAAATACAGTATTAGCAGAGGTCATCAAGTGAAGATGAGGTCATATTACTTTAGGATGGGCCCATTCTAATATGACCAGTGTCCTTATAAGAAGAGAAAACAGAGACACAGACACATGGGGAGAACACCATGTGATGATAGAGGCAAAGCCCCAAATGCCAAGGATTGCCAACAATACCTGGGGTTGGGAAAAGTCAAGGACATGTGCTTCCCTAAAGCCTCTAGAAGGAACATGGCCCTGCTGAACGTTGATTTTGGACTTCCAGTCTCCAGAATTGTGAGAGAATACATTTCTGTTGCTTAAAGCCATCCAGTTTGTACTTTGTTACAGCAGCCCTAGAAAACTAATACAAAGCACATCTTACAATAAGAGCGTGTTTTAGATCTTCACTTACATATTGTCTGTTTTGTTCATGTGTCCTCTCTAATCAGCCTGGAACTTTCTCAGGGGCTATCTGCAAGAAGTCTTCTATGTGCCATGTTTTACTTTTTGTGTCTCTGATGCCTCAGACAGTTTCTTACACTGAAGAGACACTCAATAATGCTTGTCGAATGTATATAATAGAGTCGTTTTTATTCTTTGTTTTCCCAGTTTTGTAACAAGACATGAATTTTATTTCAGACCTCAGGAGATACTGAGAGTTTATAGAGCACAGTTTATGCATTGGTTCTCCTTATGAAATGCTTGAGCACAGGTAACGGGCTCAGCTTCATATGTAAAACTTTTTGCAGTTTGATCCATGCTGGTCTCTAGGTTGAGCTCTCCAGGAGCAGAAGGGAGATGGGGTTTGGGATTCCAGATACTTACTGGAGAGCACTGCCAGTGGAAAGAAGAAGGGGAAGCAGTGTTGAAGAAAAGAAGTCAAACTGTGATGCAGGCCTGACATGGCCTTGGTTAACCTAACTTTTGGGGGCTCTGGAGGAGTTCTGTCTATCAGAGTGTCCCCTGTTGGGCCAAAATCACCAGGCCTTTATACCCTACAGGCTGCCCCAGGAACAAAACCTTGGACAAACAACTCTCTGCAGCTGATCCCACCCTGAAATGTTGACAGCTGGAGTCTAGCTGCAGACTGCACTCCCTGCAGCCAAAAAGCAAGACTTTCCTTGAAGAGGATTATACATGGTGCCTCTATACTTCTACTCCATCCATCCACCTCTCTGACTTCATCTATTTTCCCATCATCACCTCCAAAACCCTAGCCTTCCCCTACCACTCCACTTGCAGATCTTTAAAACCTCCTGTTTTCTACCTCCATGCCTTCACTTTACCATCACCCTGGAGCACCACTTCTCTGTTTCTCCCAGCAAACTCAGTCTTCGTCTCCAGCACTCCAGATCTCATCTTCTTAGGAAGACTTTGCTGACCTCATGTCTATTTCTTTTTTGTAATCAGTACCTTATAACACCATCATTGCAGTGCTTATTACACACTATCACATCAACTCCTCACTGGACCCTGAATTGCCCTGAAAAGGGACTTCGAATTCAAACTCTGTGGCACCTGTGCCTAGTCTGATGCCTGGCTCATATAGGCAATTAATAAATACTAATTGATGATGGACTGGCTGAAACATACAGAAGGAATCAAAAGGAGACTTGTGATGTCAAGAGAGGGAACATTTGACTTGATCACAGATCTCAAACTCAAATTAAGTATTTATTATCCTCTTCCATTTGCTCTTGGACCAGCCAGAGCCAGTGTCCTATGAAATCCAGCTTTAACAGATCACCTCCTCAAGGATCTGAGAACCCCAACAGGAATGCTACAAAGACAAACAGGGAAGATGTATAACTTAGGCAGGAGCAACTTACCCGTGGGGTATGTTGTGTAAACCAGACTCTAACTGCAGAGGGAATTGTACCCTAAGGATTTGTCAGTGGAATTGGCCCAGTCTTTAATCTGTTAAAAGGCTCCAAAGGTAGCTACAGGGTTTAAAGAGCCTTGGATAGCCTAATAAATATCTTCTGTCTTTGTCTAGCGAGTAGATTTCTCCTTTATTGGAAACAGCCCTAGTTTTTCCTTAGGGAACTATCCTTTGCTCATTTGCATCCAATTAGGAGGAGACTATCAGTCAAGGACTCTGGCCTCTCCCAAATACAATGAATAGTTTTGCAGAGGGCTTGGGACTCAAGACAAGCTAGTCAAACCAGTGGGCATTAGTTCTGGGAAAGAGAAATTCTTACTTTACTAGTTGTTGGGATGATAGAAGGTAGGATTAGAACTGCTGGAGATCATCAGGATACCAGGAAGGTAGAGCTGCCTAGGATGAAACCAATACTAAGAACATCAGAGACAAAGGATAGAAAGAGACAAGTTCTTGATATCATTAGAGCTACACTTGAATTTAGCACAATCATCAAATTTTTAATTAGTGAGCCAGTAAATCCCTGTTTTTTTGCTAAATTTGAATTGGGTTCTTATTACTTGAAACTGAAAGTTTCCTCCTCATCAGGAATAAACCTGTCCTTTTGCTTAAATTTTCAGATGAAAGAGTAGGAGAGGTTAAGTAGGAAACACTGTTTGGTCTATATCTTTGACTGAGCTCTGTACTTCAGACTGAAAACCAAACCAAAACAACTCCTTTGTGTCATTTGTAAAGTGAATTTTATCCCTGGGAATGACAAAAGATATATAGGAGGTTTTCTCTATCTTCAAGCAACTCATAGTTCAGTTGGGGAGACAGGCTCAGCACATATGAAAGCAGGGCAGTGTAAAAGTTTAAGTCTCACTGGCCAGCCAAAGATTCTGACCTCTGATGATCTTGGGGTTCACCCTTTAGAAGGCCTGGCAGCGGATTCACGCGGTTTACCAACATGATCAGCAGGAAGCTTCATCTGGGGTGACACGTGGTTACCCTTTCACCCTGGTGTAATTAAGTTTTGTCAGCCTGGAACTTAATGGAAATTAATAAAATGGTATATCGGGGTGCCTTGCATGGCCTTGTTACCGGGAGCATAGTAATCTCGGGGACAGATTACTCAGAGTTTCAGCCTTTTTAGGATTGGACTGATTCATTCAATGGTTACATTGCTTAAGAAAGAAATAGCAAAAACATGGAGACATGGGAGATGACTTCATTTCTGGAAAGTTTTGCAAGACGGTTAAAAAAGTCTTAGCTTGGTTCAATAGCTATTACAGCGTTTTATAGTTACCACTTATTGGACATTTACAACATGCCAAGACATGGTGCTAAATACTTCCCATGGATTGTTTCATTTAATTCTCATAATTACCTTATGAGGTATGCAATTCATCCTCCTTTTGCAGATATGTAAACTTGTAGCTCAGAAAGATAAATTCGTGTACCCAAAGTTCCAGAGCTAATGAGTGTAAGAGTCAGGATTTGAAATCAGTTCCAGAGCCTGAGTCCTAGCACCACTTACACTGCCTTTCCAGCAAGGGCAATGACCTAGTGACCTCAAGGACTGATGAAGAATGTCACTGCACAGAGAAGTGTGTGGTAAGGAGGCCCTGGATCCAGAAAGACCAGCTCAGAATTTTCTTCTGTTATCCCAAAACAAAATAAAGAAAGCGTGGACTGTGGGATGACAAGAGGAGAGGCAAGGACAGATTTTGCAAAGGAACATTGCAGGATTTAGGTACTGCGTGAACAAAAAAGAGAAAGAACAATGAGTCAAAACATATCAGAGTTCACTTTAAACATGGGTATAAAATATCAGTGTCCAAAATAGTAGCTGTCAAGAGATTACTTGCAGTATATTCCGGGAATGCATTTAGTTTTTGTGGCTGAAAGCTGTGTCAAGTAAAGAACTCTTCACATACACATTTATCAGAGGCTCATTCATCTCTTTAATGTATTTTTAAATTTTTAAAAGATCATTCGCCACAACTGTGTCTGGGTGCATATATACGGGGGGGAAAATCAATGTTGAATTTTACAAATACATGCCTGTCTCTGCCCTCACTTTATCATTCCCATTAGGCAAATGACAAATAACATTATTGTGCAGAATGGAGTTGTTTAGCAAGCTTGAAGAAAGTTTCAAGATGCTGGTCCTTTCGTTTTTTAAAGACAAGTTCTTTATGTCAGCTTTTCTTCAGCTTCATGTTCACATTGACCCACCCACACTGTGTTTATTATTTTTTAAGGTTCATGTTGAAATGGATGAATAGGAGATATTGCAGGTGGGTTTCCCCAAGCCTGCAGGCTGGAGTGAGGCTATAACAGAAAATGTCCACTAGATACCAGGGAAAAAACAGCAATCAGGCCCTGAATGGCAGTAAAACTGTGGTTGATAACCATAGAGACTGCTACAAAGCCTGACTTGACTTGGTTCATGGATTGGAGAGCTGGTCAGCCCAACTCACCATCCTCAGCACTTTGCACATTGCACCCTTCTTATGATGCCATCAGCATTTAGTAAAAGGATGCCAGGCTAGCCCTTACCTTTCTCCCTTAGAGAGATTCCAAACTGGGGAAGGAGCCTGCTTAAACTAGTAAAAGGACCCCTGCACTGGAGATAAAAAGATTGAGATTGAATCCTACCTGGGTGGACTTGGATGTGTCATTTCCCTGTGCTGGGTCTCAGTTTCCTCATCTGTAAAATGAAAAGAAGGGACAATGTGATTTTGACACTTCCCCGGAGCTCACACAGTCTGATTTTACTCATATGGAACACGTCTAACACATAAAATAAAAGAATATGCACTTCTTGGGGAAATAATGTGACAAACTTGACTTAAAAATAAATGTATAAGTGGTGATATGAGATGATTTAGGCTGACATGCAGATAAATATTTTAAATTTTAAATTATTTATCTCTTTTAATCTATATTAGAAAAGGTATGACTAGTACTTCAAACCTGTGATTACATTGTTATTGCTTACAATGATGATACATTTATTTAAGGCAAAAAGTGAGTTAATTTAAAATAGTAAAGAACTTGGCTGGCCTTTGTTTCTGGTTCCCTGGAGGTAACTTCTTAATCCTTGGAATCACCAAGTGATAGAAGTGTTTTTGTTATTCACTGTGGGTTTTTCAGAGTTTATGCTACAAAATGGCTTATGGTGGACACTTAGATAGTTTCAGGTTGGTGCCAGCCATGCTATAAAAACCAAAAACCAACCACGTGATTCAAAGAACAGGGTTCTAAGCCAAGAGACATCAACCAAACCTCTGGGGAGGTTGTAGATTGAGTGCAGTCATGTGACCAGTGAGTCACTCATGGCTGTGTAATAAAACCTCGATAAAAACTCGAGACACAATGGGGCATCTGGGTGGTTCTGTCCGTTAAGTGTCTGCCTTTGGCTCAGGTCATGATCCAGGAGTCCTGGGATTGAGCTCTCCATCAAGCTTTCTGCTCAGCGGGGAGTCTGCTTCTCTCTCCCCCACACCCCTGGCTTGTGCTTTCTCTCTCTGTCAAATAAATAAATAAAATCTTAAAAAAAAAAAAAACAAAAGCAAACAACTCGAGACACTGAGTGCTGGCTGAGTTTCCTGGTTGGTGATACACAGTAATGTTGGTGATATACATCCTGAGAACATGGAAATTTTGTGTTTGGGATTCTCCTAGATCTTGTCCTATGTGTCTCTGCATTTAGCTGGTCCTGATTGTATTCTTTATAGTAGAACTGTGATCATAAGTATAGAACTTTGCTGAGTTCTGTGAATCATTCTAGCAAATTATCAACTTGAGGCAGCGGAGACCCCTGAATTTGTCTGGGAGCCCTGTGAGATTTTGTGGCTGGTGTCTGAAGGAGAGCTAGTCTTGTAGAGGACTGTTCCCTTAACTTTTGAAATTTGACCTAACTTTAGATAGTTAGTGTCAGAATTGCACTGCAAAGGGGCAATATTAAGTCAATAGCAATTTATTTAATAATAAAATGGTACATTTGGATATGGCCCAAATTCTGTACATGGTATAAAAATGACCAAAGTTTGGAAAACTCTAGCGTAATGTTCTCTGCATTAACTTTAAAACCTATTATGTCTTTTTTTATAATTTACTGCTCAGAAAAACCCTATGAGGTTGATAACTACTAAAATTTCCATTTTACAGATTAAGAAGCTGAGGCCTAGAGAGGTTAAATAAGGACGTTACAGGTAAGTGGCAGTGTTGGGATATGAACTTAGGCAAATGTCTCTCGAAAGGCTTTTCTTAGTGTGTTCATCACACTAGTAAAATATCCACCTTGTGGGGTGCCTGGGTGGTGCAGTAAGTTAAGTGTCCGATTCTTTGTTTGGGCTCAGGTCATGATCTCAGGGTCATGAGATCGAGCCCCGCATCAGGCTCCACATTCAGCAGTGAGTCTGCTTGAAAGATTCTCTCTCACTACATCAAAAACTAATGATGTACCGTATGGTGACTAACATAACATAATAAGAAAAAAGAAAGATTCTCTCTCCCCCCTCGCCCGTCCCCCCCACTTTCTCTCTCTCTAAATAAACAAATAAATAAAATATTTAAAAAAATATCCACCTTGTAGGATCACTATAAAGATTAAATGACATATTGCATATAAAGCTCATCGAAGGACTTCTAACAGACTCAGTAAATGTTAGCTTTTGTTATTCCTGTTGTAATTAGATATATATTTCTGTATTTAATGATATCAGTCCTTAAAGTAAATTAGGGGACATCTGATTTGGTCATACCCTATAACATTGTCTAGAATCGATTGGAAGACTTATGTAAGCTTTGTTTTATATGGAAAAGAGGAATTTTCTGTCTGTAAGGTAGAGAAGGTACAGGACTTGCATTGCAGACTTTCCCAGGCATAGAGCAATCGCTTTTCCAGGCAAGGAATATCATTAAGTCCAAAAGTAAAGTCAGCATGACAATGAACCTGGATTTTACAATCTTTTCTTGGTATTATATAATTCTAGGTCAGGTAGTAGAAGACAAAGAGAGGAGAAATTTTAGCTAACATAGCAAAGTGTGCGTTTTGAGATTCATTTAGGTGACTACAGTGCCTTAGTTAGTTAGAATGCTCTAGACCGGTAATTTATCTTTATTTGTCAGCTCCCTAGGGATGAGTTTTTATGAAGGGCAAAAAGTAGGAAGCAAAAATAACTGCCAGTTTTTGACTAGTGATTGTCTTCCAATTTTGGGGTGGTACATCTCTAAAAGTCTTTTGTTAGAAGAAAACCTCAATACTCCCCTAAAAGATTAAATGTATAACTTAGCAGGAATTGGGAAACATATTAATAGTTCACGTATTTTCTTTCACATGAACATATGATGATATTAACAATATTGGCTGGGAAGTGATACCTAGATATATCAGTTTAAGAAAAAACACAAGTCTATTAGAATGAAGGGGCTTTTGACATAACCTAAGGAACATTTTAATAAGAGCACTTTTTCTGGCTGCAGTATTGAGTGAGTCAGTTATAAGCTCTGAGAAGTGACTCTGTGTTTCCATGGAGGAAAGAGCAAAGGGAGGAAGATCCTATCTCCCTTGCAAATTCACTGACTCCATGGAGGAAGGGAAGAGTAAAGGAATCTGATTTTAGCACAGTAGGGGAAAATAAACAGATTCAACTCCAGAACCCAAAGGAAAGGGTAAATGGGTTGCTATAAGTCAGCTCTATCCTAGATGGTCAGTTTCCAGTGGACACAAATTACATGTGTTTTTCTTGCTTTCTCCCTAGGCCTGATCAGTTGGCCACTTAAGTGATTCCATTGGAGCAGCTGTAACACTGGTCAGTGTGTTGGAAATTCTGTTTTCTGACATGTTTAGAAAGGTGCTACTCTATTTGGATTAGTTAAATATTCTGATTAATAGAGGTTATCATATATATTATGGCAGATGGCAGTTGTAATACTCATTGATTCATTCATCTGCCCAGGAAATGATTATTGAAGACTTTCCATGTATAGGCATGATTTTAAGTACTGTGGATACAAGATGCTTCTGAAGAGTATAAATGAGATTCTTGCTGTTTTGGAATTTACATTTTAGTGGGAGAAGACAACACACAAAATCATAAATGAAGACCATGATTTCAAATTGTAAAAAGTGCTTGAAGAAAGTTAACAGGGTACTGTAATTAGAAAGTGACTGCCGGAAGGTGGGATGATTTAGAGTGTGTGGTCAGGGAAGGCTTTTCTGAAGAAGTGCCATCATAACTGAGACCTAAATGATAAGAAAGAACCAACACTATAAAGGATCTTCAACTGAGAGAACATCAAGTGCAAAGGTCCTGAGGTTGAAGCAAGGTAGATGGGCTTAATGAACAGCAAGATGAGTGTGGGGTGAGAGTGTTGTGAGCAAGGAAAGTAGGGTGGAGAGGTCAACATGGTAGGCAGAGGACAGATAATGTACAACCTTAAAACCTTGAGGTTCAAAAAGTCTGGGATTTTATTTTGTATATGATGAGATCCATTGAAGCAAAGGAGTGATATGATATGGTACCTATTTTATTTATTTTTTTATAATAATTTTTTATTATGTTATGTTAGTTACCATACAGTACATCCCAAGTTTTTGATGTAAAGTTCCGTGATTCATTACTTGTGTATAATACCCAGTGCACCATGCAATATGTGCCCTCCTTAATACCCATCACCGGCCTATTCCAATCCCCCACCCCCCTGCCCTCTAAAGCCCTCAGTTTGTTTTCCAGAGCCCATAGTCTCTCATGGTTGATCCCCCTTCTGTTTACCCCCCTTCCTTCCTCCCTTTCTTCTCCTACCAATCTTCCTACTTCTTATGTTCCATAAATGAGTGAAACGATGTGATATGTTACCTATTTTAAAGCATACTTGTACAGTGGATGTATGGGGGGTGCTGTTTAGAAGACTAGGCTTATCAGTGCTTTTAAAAGTCCAAGAGAACTGAGGAGAAGAAATGGCAGTATTTATTAAACAGAAGAAATGGAACCTAGAGTCAGGCCTGGCTCTGTCACTCATTTGCTGTGCTTAGTTAAGACCCTTCTCTCTCTGGGCCTCAGTCACATCATCTGAGACAGAAAAAAATCATCTTTAATACTGGATGCCCTTCCAAGTACCCCTGCACACCAGCATTGTGTGGTTCAGTAGTTTGTGACCCTTTAAAACGAGTAAAACTTCCAAGATTGAAATCACAAACTATAACCAACCCAAGCATGATTGATGGAAACCAACCAGGTGAAAGTAAATCTTTGGACTGTCATCAATCCCCATGAACTGGTGTGTCATCTCTTTGTTTGCATGAACTCAGCACATACTAAACACCTTTGTTTGGTGGCTCTTCATTGCCTCTATTTTTTTATGTTTATCGTTTGCATTTGCGACTTCTTGACACTCCTTGGGCCCAACACTGGTCCTGACTGCACCTAGGCTGGGTAGCTTAAGGACCTCTAGCAAGAGAAAGCATGTCTGACAATCTTTTTGTTTCTGATTTCATTGGAATATACACCATTTTGTTGAGTCTGTGTGTCAGCATTGGCCCTTAGAAGTAGGACAAGTGGATGTGAAATAAATTGTGCTGTTCTCAGTACCTCTGCAGTCTGGGATTGTTGCAGATCCAGAGCAAACTGAGAGGCTTAGCATTCCTGCCTAACCTCATGGCTTCTTCATGCAGATATCAGGAGCCCAATTTAATAATAAGGTGGTGCCCTAAAAGGTATACATCATTGGACCCATTCCTCTCACCCCCATTCCCATAGAAAGGGATTTTTCCCCCTTAAATTGACATTGTTATGGTTTAATTTATTTTAAATGCCCCGTCTGGATTTATTATTTAAGCATTTAATTTTGAAATGCCTGTATTGTCATATTCCCTTTTTAGCATGGAGTGATTGTGAAACTCAAACTAAAACTAAAGAAATATTGAGATGTTTTAGAAAAGAGTGTGGATAAATACACCATACTGTTTATCAAGTATTATTTGACTATTTCTTGAGTGATAGCACCTGATTTTATCACTGGTCTAGCATTTAGGTAATTATCTCTGCTGGATATGTTAGTTTTGATTGCTGTGTGACAAGTTGCCACAAATTTAGCAGCTTAAAACAATACCCGTATTTCTTCCATGTGTCAGAGGTGAGAAGTCCAAATGGGCTCAGCTGGGCTCTCTGCTCAGGGTAACAGAGGCTGAAATCAGGGTGCTGGCTGGGCTGAGATCTCATATGCAGGCTGTGGGGGAATATCTGCTTCCAGGCTTAACTTGGAAAGGATGAATTCTTGGAAGAATTCAGTTCCTGTGGTTGTAGCACTGAGATCCCTGATTCCTTGCTGGAATTCCAGCTCTTAATTAGAGGCAGCTTGCATTCCTTGCTCCTTCTGCAAGATAGTAAAAATGCATGTGTTGAATCATTCTCTTGCTTTGAATCTCTCTGACTTCCTTTTGTGCAACCAGCCAGAGAAAGCTCTGAGCTGGTCTCATGTGATTAGATCAGGGATACCCAGATAATCTCCCTATATTCAGGTTGACCATGTCATAAAATATAACTTAATCATGGAAGTAAAATCCACTGGATTCAGTCTTGGAGATTGTACAGGCCATCTATTCCATGGGGTGGGAAATCTAGGGGCTTATCCTAGAATTCTGCCTACCACATTAGTTTAACACAATTTAATTGGGATTTTTTTTTTTAAGTTACCCAAAAGCAGGCTTGAATTTGGGTTCCAGTAGCTTATTTGGGAGGTGGTTCTGGTTAGCCCAGTGAAAGAGCAGAGAAGTGAGACAGGGAAGAGAGGAAAGTCAGGTAAGGAGTAAGTTACTACTGTAAGCGACAAGGGTTCATCTGGGGACCCTCTAAGAGAGGGTAGCACATCCCTCAGAACTGTTCACTCCTACCTACCCCCATGGGTTGAAGATTGCTGGGGGCGGGGAGGGGGCATTGATATCCCAGTGTTTCTGGTCTATGCTATGTGAGAGCAGGACGTGGTTTAGAGGCCAGAGAATGCTTGTGGCATGAGACTCAGGACAATGCTGGGGTGTAGGTTCACTGCAGGCAGTCACTAAGGGCTGCCTGCCAGCTTGGAACTTCACCTTTATCATCTTTCAGTTCCTCAATTTAGCCAGGGAGTAGGAATTATTGTTGCCATTTTGCACATTAGGAAACTGAGGTTTAGGCTAGGTGGCTTGTCTCAAATTGCTCTGCAAGTAGGTGATGGGCTATATTTAATCTACGTTGTCCAACTCACTCATAGGCTACAAGGGAAGACAGAAGCCACAAGCAAGTCCCCTGCTTCTGGTGTTACTCAGCATCTTTTTGAATCTATTTTTCAAACAACTGGGGAATAAATACGTGCTGATGAGATTTTGAATAAAGGTGATCAGAATGACAATAAATAATCCATGGAGGCAAAATGGAGGAGGTCCCCACTAATTCTCAAGGGAAAATTCAGGGCTATCTCACATTCGTTTGCTTCCATTGTAGACTATTAGACCATGCTTACTAATAAAATCTCACATGATGAATGTGCTTTAATATTCTTGTTTAGGATGTCATTTACTCCCCATCTACTTTTGTGGTTCATAGAAGAGGTGTGATAGTGCTGTCATTTTGAGCTTGGGTTTTGGAGTCAGTTTTTCCTGAGTTTAAACCTATGCTCTGCCTTCTTGTGTGATCTGAGATATAGACTAAGGCAGGGAAGGGGAGGCTCCTCTGTCCTCAGTGTCTTCTTGAAAGAATATGCTAAACCAGAAGGCATATTAAAAGTGTTTAGTATTATGAAGTTCTCAGTATTTGGTAGCTACTGTTATTATTATTCTCATTGACAGATGAAAAACTAATGTTCAAAGAGAAGTGACTTGCCCAAGGCCATCTTCTAGCTGGTGGTAGAATTAGGGTTAGAACCCAGATCTGGGTGAAATCTGTCCTGTCTTCGCTGCAAAGAAGATAAGAATTTTCCTTGCTCTTCTCCAAGATGCAGGATAACACCCAAGTGAATCATCTAGTACCTTTCAAGAGGCACTTTGGTCCTCCCAGGACAGCCGATTCTCAGCACCAGGTGCAGGGATCTATACCAAGGGAATTAAATGGATGCAGCATCTTCTTCCCTTGGAAAGTCTTTTCCGCAGTCCCTCTAGGCACATGGCCCTTAGTGTACTATTCTAGAACTCAAAAAAAGGCAGAGAAATGGTTTCCAATAGGTGCTGGTAGAGAGCTGACCACCTCCTTGGTGGTCCTGAATGTATTTTAAGGCTGACTTCTCTGTATTGCAGTCACCACAGGCATTTGACCTTATGGTGGCAAACTGTGCCAGTTAATTTCTGTGTGAGGAGCTACTTTTTTATTAAAGAGTTACTTTTGAACAAAAAGCTATGGAATATTTTTCCTTGTCTACCTTAATAGGCAAATTGAAATTCTAGATTTTTCTGTAACTAATTTCTATTTAGCTTTTCCTTCACAAACCTTCAATTTAATCAACATGTATTGAATGTCTACCATCCACCATGTTCCAGGTCTTGGGGATACAGTAATTAGCAAAATATACAGAGCTCCTGCCTTCATGGAGATTATATTGTAGTGGGGCAGGGGGAAATTGGTAATAGACAAAATCAGGTAAATTATATAATATGTCCAGAAAATAAGATAGGGAAGAGAGGATAGAGAAGGCCAGAGGTTTATATGACAATGGTCAGGGGAAGATGCTCTGAGGAGGTGATATGTAGATCAATGCTTGGAGGGAATGATATAGAGAATCATGCAATATAAAGATAGAAGGAAGTGTTAGTTTGAAGCCCATCTGGTATGTGATTTGAGGAATAGTAAGGAGGACAGTGTGGCCGGACAGAATGAGACAGAGAATTGTAATAGATGAGGTTCTAGGGAAATAGGAGCCAGAATATAGACGGGCTGATGTGCCATTGTGAAGACTTCAGTTTTAGCAGTGATGGCTCACTCAAGCTGCCCTCATAGTGTCTCTGGCCTCATAGTTTTCTTCAAAAATATAAAATAGCGTATCTAGAAGAAATGTGGAACTAATGGTGCTTAGATTTAATGCTATTCAAATACCACAAAATAGGAGGTTCAAGTCTCAGTACTAAGAATTGGAAAAGATATATTTGGGATATTCCTCTGCTACCCCATGGCACTTTAATAATGAGATCCAGCTAAACTTGTGTTTATTCTGGTCCTTTAAGTTTTAGGGTTTTGTTTTTGGATTTGTTTTTTTGTTTTGTTTTGTTTTTTCTTTCATGTGTTTTGTTGTTTTGAGCTAAAAATCATTCTCTAAAAAGGAAATTTCAGAAAAGAACATCAAATGTACTAGCACAATTTTAACCCTCTAGATCAATCCCTCACTTGGAAAGTGTAGTTTGAATAATTAAAATCAATTGTTATGCTTTTTGCTACCACCATGATAGCATATTCCTGTCAAAGAGTTCCTGTGGGCTCTAGAGTAAGTTTGCTAATAGGATGTGGACCATCTATAGCTAAACCATTTTCAGCAAAAAACCATAAAGCTCCAATTACACAGGCTATTCTTTAAAAAATCCTTCATGGTGATTCTATTGAGCCACATTACAAGAAGCAAAATTACATTATTAAAATGATCATTTGATTATTTTTGTCTTTTTTTTCTCTTCTTGCTGCTGGGGAAAAAAACTCATTTCAGATCTACTTAGGATTTATTGCTTCTAAGAATTTTCTCTAAAATAGAGGGTAGCAGGAGAGCTACAAGACACTTTGCAAGTAATAATGGAGCAGCTTACTGTGCTAACCAATAAACAAATATTAAATAAGTGCACTTGAAAAAAATGTACTGGAACAGTGGTATAACTGCCATAAACTGCACCAGAATCATTTACAGATTGCTGTGCCCCACCCTCTGAGTTTCTGAATCAGTAGCAGGCCCACAGAGTCACATTTTTCACAAGGGGTGATAATGCTGCTTGTTTTGGGACCCATTTTAGGAAACACTGTGCTAGGACCATGATATGCAAGGCTGCCTTAGGTCCTGGATTTTATTCCAATGGTTAGTATTGGTTCCCGTCTGAGTGAGTCTAGATAATAGATATTTAAGAATTTAGCTTTAATGTATATTCAATCTAACAAGTGTCTAAGGTGTAATATTAAGTTCAGCAAGGCTTCAGAATTAATTTGAATGAGGTTCAAGTTTTTGAAAAGAACATGGTCAATTTTAGAGTGTTTCTTGATCGGTTTTGGATCTACTAAAGCCAATTATTTTAAAACCCATTCTCCATACCAATTGCTTAACTTTTTGCTTTATACACCTTCTGGCTACACCATAGTTTCACTTACTTATTTTCCCACCCAAAATACCTCCCACATTGTTGTCTGTCTAAATAAACCTGACCCAAGACCTCGGTCAAATCCCAACTCTTTTATGAAACCTCCCATAATTCAGTTTCTCCTTCCTCTGAGAACCTATAGCTTTTATTACTCAGACAATTAACATGGAATGAACCAGCGACCTGTTTTTGCTCTGCATTACAAGATTAACCTGGTGTGGTTATCTGAGCTTTTGCAGGAATATGTTTGACCTCCTCAACAGACTGCAAGCAGAAATTGTGAGCAGAGATTGAGGCTACCATGCAGTTGATGTGTTAATATGTGTTTGAGTTTGACTGAAGGCACAAATTCTACCAAGCTAAGCATGCACTATCTTAAATATAAGAAAAAATAATTAATGTGCATTGAACACTTACTCTATAGGATTTTATCATCTCATTGATTCTCTATAATAATTATATGATGTTGATACCATTATTATCCTTGTTATACCACTGAGAAAACAAAGAACGCAGTGAAGTGCCTTGCAGAAGTTCACACATCCAAAAAGGGTAGAGGTAAGATTGGAAGCCAGTCAGGCCCCAGAGCCTGTACCTTATTCTTTGCAGTATTACTGAACATGATCCTTTTCCTACCCTCATTCTTGGCAGCTCATTCCTTCAACTCTGTGGAGTACACAGTATGAAGCTAGTTTCTCTTCCCTCTGCCCCAAACTCATTTGAAACCACAGAAACCACATGAAAAATGGAGTCTGGCCACCTCCAATCTATGCATCCCAGAACTCTCCTTCTGTAATGATTCACCATCAAGGGCTCTAGAAGCCACAGCAGCAATAAAGGACTCTTGTATTGATCTACTTTGAAATTATAGAGGAAAATAAATTACCCTGAGTTTTTTATTGGCATCGAGTGCTAAGTCCAGACAGAATATAGAAAAAATTAGCTTTTAAGGTTTAATTCAAAAGTCCCTTGCAAACTATGGATGCAGGAAAATGAATCATTTTATATTAGGGGATAGAGAGATAATGATAATAAATGCCTCTTTGAAAGTTTTGGTTTCCAAACATAAGCCCTTCCCTAATAGTTCATCAAAGTTGATTAGAAGCTCTAAAAATCCCATTATGGCCCAAAGATGGTAACTCTTCATTTCCCTTTTGTAGAAAGATTTGGTCTGATAATATCCAAATAATAACCATTGATTGAATAAGATCCATTCTATGTGATTATACTATATGTACATATTAATAATTAGATGCTGGATAATCATCTTACTGTCTTTATTTTTTAAGTAATGTCTGAATCCAGCATTGTTTTAGACATTCAAAGAATACATTATATGCAGAAGAAGAAAGAGTCTTCCTTCAGTATCCGTCTCCCACTTGCTCCAGTCCACCCCTGTTCTCAGCTGTAGCCACAGCCAGTAGAGGAGTAGACATCCCTTATTCCCCTTGCTGCACACACATATATGCATATGTGCATGTACAGAAACAAAAATACTTTTTTCTGTAAATAGGATCATACTATAAAATTTATTCTGTCTATGACCCTTTTTTTTGCATTTGAAATGTTGAGATGTTTCCATTTTAATTTGACACAATGCCTCTTTTTCATCCTTTTTAAAGGTTTTAAAGTTAGTTTTAAATACCCTTGGCGTTATTCTATATTCGATTTAACATTGTTTTTATACGTATCTGAGATATCGGGGGTTTTTTGAGTACAGTTGACACACAATGTTACATTAGTTTCAGATGTATAACTCAGTGGTTTGGTAAGTTTATGCATTAGGCTATGATTACCTTAGGTATAGCTACTATCTATCCCATTACACCGCTTATTACAATATCATTAACTATATTCCTTATGCTCTGCTTTTTATTCCCATGACTTACTCATTTCATAACTGGAGTCCTGTATTTCTCTCTCCCTTTCACTCATTTTACCCAAACCTCCCCTCTGGCAACCATCAGTTTGTTCTCTGTATTTATAGTTCTGATTCTGCTTTTTTGTTTCTTTATTCATTTTTTTGGATTCCATTTATGAGTGGAATCATATGGTATTAGTCTTTCTCAGTCTGACTTATTTCACTTAGTGTAGTACCAGCTAGGTCCAACCATGTTGTCACAATATCATCTTTTTTTATGGCTATGTAATATTCTTACACACACACACACACACACACCACATTTTCCTACCCATTTGTCTATTGATAGACACGTTGCTTCTGTGTCTTGGCTATTTTAAACAATGCTGCAATAAACATAGGGGTGCATATATCTTTTTGAGTTAATGTTTTCATTACTCCTAGGTAAATACCCAATAATGAAATTATTGGATCATGTAGTACTTTTATTTTTAGTTTTTTGAGGAAATTCCATACTGTTTTCCAGAGTGGCTGCACCAATTTACATTCCCACCAACAGTACATGAGGGTTACCAACATGTCTTCTTGATTTTAACCATTCTAACAGGTGTGGTGATGGTTATTATGGTTTTGATTTGCATTTCCCTGATGATGAGTGAGGTTGAGCATCTTTTCATGTGTCTGTTGACCATCTATATCAGGGATGTTGTTAAAACAACATCAGGTATGGTGAAGTTAACAGATTAGGAGACAGTTGCCATTGAAAAGATGGTCTGTTCTCAGTGGTTCGCAAGAGGAAGGAGCATGCTATGCCATGCAGGACCACATGGAGGAAGTACCATGGTTGGACAGAAGCTACAGTGAGGGGAGAAAAATATAGTCTTTATTGTGGGTTTTGTGGGAAGAAATGGGTGAGGTGAAGTAAGCAAACTGAGCAAGTTCAGGATTGGATAGTTGGAATACTTTCAGCCGACTCTGGGATATAGGGGTGGTCCCTGGCCCTGGAGTGATTTAGGGCAAAAAGAATGTTGGCTTGGTGTGTGAAAGTTAAATAAAGGACATGATTAGCGGTATGGGCTCTGGATTGGTTGGTTTGCACATGAGACGCAAGCTTGTAGGAAAGTTCTTTGTAGTCTCTAAAAATTAGCTAGCCCTTGGAAAAGTGGTCCCTCCCTGGTTCCATAAGTCCCCAAGATGTTAAGGCATCATAAAACATAGAAAATGAAAAACATGATTAATGCAAACAGTTCTTCATTTGCTGAACATTTTACTTTTTCTAGCGTGTTATCATTGTTCTTATTCTGCCTACCTCACGAAGTGCGAAAATCAAACAAGACAATTGATGTGCAAAGACCATCAATTGAAAAGTGATAGATATATGAAGGGATGCTAATATCATCTATAGTACCCACTGTTGAATATACCATAGCTATAATGTTTTATATATTATCATATATTATGTCTTTTCCTATATAGTAATTAAGATGTAAATGAAACCTCATATTTAAGCCAGTGTTTGACAGTGTTGTGAAGAAACACAGCTTACATTCATTTTGTATAGTCCCCATAGTGATGCTGTCTACTAGCTCTTGTCTCAGTTTTACAGAGAACACTTAGAGGCTATGAAAAAATAATGTGTCGAAGGTCTCTTAGTTCCTAAGGAAAACAGCCAGCTATTGTTTGAAACTTAGTTTTCTCTGACCCTAACGTTCTTACTATGCATTTCTGACCCTATCTGGTTCCAATACTTTGCTTTTTCTTTCTCTTACATGTAGCTGCTAATTGATCTCCATCTATAAGGGAGCCCTACCTTCAGCCCCCTGAGCTTGGAAACTGAAATAACACCATAGTAACCTGCCTGACAGAGGTCCTTATGAGATTTCACAATGTCCCTGCCAAAGGCTGAGGTCACCCCAAACCCTGATCTGTCCCACGGATCCTACTGCCTGCCCAGAGAGTCTCCAGATGCAGATTTCCTCCTGGATTCCCTTTGGTGATTCTGGCCAAGATTTCCCCACTGCCTCCAGAACCTCAGGTGCCTGCCGCTTGCTTATTCCATGACCCATTTTATGTTAAGTCCTTTTAATAGTCTGCAGTGCCTGCCAGGCTGGGTTTTTCCTCAGCATCTGCAGTAGCTCTATGTCTCATTGTCACTCCAGTTCCAGGACCAGCCCTTGTAGCCAATCAGGCTGTGCTCAGTTGTGCCTCCAGTTGAGGTCTTTTTAGTGCTCTTTCCCCTCAGTTGCCCTCTACCTCAGAGATCAGATAAAGCCCCTTACTCTTAGTTCTTGTTTTATTTATTTTTATAAAGATTTTTATATTTATTTAGAGAGAGAGCAGAGATGGAGGGGAGCGGGGAGGAGCAACAGAGGGATTGGGAGAAAGAATCCTCAAGCAGACTCGCAGCTGAGCATGAGCCCCACATGGGGCTCCATCCATCTCACAACACTGAGATCATGACCTGAGCCCAAATCAAGAGTCATCGCTTGCTAACCGACTGTGCCACGTAGGCGCCTCAATTCTTGTTTTAAAATATCACTCACCTGATCCTACTTTCTCTGGAGTCCTTTTGTCTTCAGTGATATTGGGAATCACAACTATGATATAGATAGCCAACATTTATTGATCACCGACTATGATTTAGTGAATAGATAAGGCACTTTACACGTACTATCTCATTTGATCTCGCAATTTTTTCAGGTGAGTGTTATTAGCTCCGTTTCTAGTAGGAAGGAATTGTGCCTCAGGGAGGTCATCCAGTCTGTGCAAGATCACACAGCTAACCAAGGAAAGATGATGATTGCCATTTATCTTTAACTGACTCTAAAGACCTTATTCTTCCTGTTATTCTCTGCCTCTTTAAAACTGGATACACTAAGTTCTGGTCATCATGGGCTAATATGTCAACACTTAACCCATCTGAGTTAAGCTGGATGATAGGGATAGGATGATCACAACAACTAATGCTAGCCTGCCAGGATCTGTACTCTCAGGGCAAGCAGACCTCAGTGCATCTTTCAAATCTTCATTCTTACTCTCACTTACAAGATGAACTCTGTCCATCCTGTGAATTAAACCTACATCTGGGCTATATGGATGCTGCATGAGTAAAGCAGTGGGGGTCCTCATCAGCACAAGAGAAAAGGAAGAAGCGGAATTAAGGTATAAAGGCACTAAAGTGGATGTCACACAAATTGGATCCTAATCTTGTGTCTGGCTCCAATTCATATTTGAAATGTGGGGATTAGCCAGGAAGGACATCTCTTGTTGCAAATGCTATCGACTGGGTAGTACTGCCTCGAGTACGATGCTAGAAAGGATGTTTAGGCCATATCTGGGCTTAGTAGTGAATTTCTGGGTACAAGTGGTATGAGAGGGCCTAAGTACCAGGGATATCCTTCCCTGCAAACTATAAAATTTGAGCCCCAACATTCAGGAACTAGCATTCTTCACTTCATCTCCTTGTGACCCTCACATAGGAGATTCCAGGACATATCCCATTGAGAAATATTATGAGTTTCTTGTATGTTGACCTCTTCCATGACTCCAAGAAAATAACATACAGGTTAGCTGTGTAGCAGTGCTGACTACTGCTAAGAGATCTGTTTAATATATATTTAAAAAGGAGTTTTGCTTGAAAACCCAAAGACCTGACATCCTTAAATTCTTAAGGCACAATCTATATTTTAATTTTCTTTGTCCTCAATTATGCCAGCACTGTAGTAAGCATACACTACATAGACTGGAAAGAAAATCAACTCCTTAATGGGAGAGCCAAAAGTAGTGGAGGTGTTGAAGGTTATTTTTTCCCTGTTGTCAATGTTAGCTGGAAGTTGAAGCACATTTTTTGACCCTAGAAAGTTTTTGCCTAGTCTTCCCTTTCCTTTTAGCCTTGTTTTTCTCCCAGCATGCATTTGTCCTTCGCCCAAACCCCTTTTCATTTTATGCAGATTATTCCTGCTACAGGGAGGCAGTTTGCCCTCCATTACCTTGCATGACATAAGAAGCCCATGATATGGCAAAGCACAGGGGAGTTGTTATGCTTTAACTGGCTTGGGCACTCCAGAGACCCTCTGTGACAGTGATACAGCAGGAGCCAACTAGGGAAGCCAAACTGTAAGTTATAAAGCCCTTAGTAACCTTCCATCTAAACCTATGCCTTTTTTCATACATTTCCCTTGCTCTGGGTTTTGCATCTGTAAATCTGTAAGCAAATGTTCCTTTTATGATAAGGAAACCACAAACTAGCCCTAGCATCCCTTTGTGACACTGATTTGGCAATTCTATATTGGAATTCCCATTTTGGCCTTGTCCAAGACTCATTCCCCCATTGCTGTCACCAGTGGTTACTTACCCTTTCCCTAACCAGCTAGTGTGCTTGGGACCTTGAACCAGATGGAATCACATTCTTGCATACTTAGTAGCAGCAACAGTAAGAATTAACACCAAAGAACAGTTCTTTGTTGGACCCATCATAAGTAATATGGAGGCTCTCACAGGTGATAGATCGGTCTAGGCTTTTGGGACAGTATCTGCACATAAGCTGCTCTTTTATCTCAGGACCAAGGGCACAACATTGTAACACTTTCTGTCCTTAAGCTCTTTTCAAAACTCCTTGCACTTCTATGTTGAGCTTTTTCATTGTCTCTCTTTTTTCTCCTTTGT
This sequence comes from Ursus maritimus, assembly GCF_017311325.1. Lineage (NCBI taxonomy): Eukaryota > Metazoa > Chordata > Mammalia > Carnivora > Ursidae > Ursus > Ursus maritimus. The sequence continues at coordinate 13,780,687 of NW_024423786.1, forward strand.
CCCAATTTTTATTGTCAGATGTGATTTCTAGGAGGCTCTGATTATGCCTGCAAATTATGGGAAACGTTGTCCACTGTGTTCTTTCTACATCTGTTCTGAGGTTCTCTACTGTATCCATTTTACAGTTTCTTTTACATATTTTTCTTTCTTTCCTGCCCCCCACTCATCAACTTAAAAATTATCCCCTCTGTTCACTTCTTGCTATTCAGGGTTGGGGGTGACCTGGGAAAGAGCCTGCAGTGGAGTCCAGAGCTGTCCTTCATGACCTCCTTGGCCACTCATTCTCCTTCTCAAACATGTTTCCTCATCTGTTAAATGAGAGGGTTGACCTAGATAATCTCTAATTATCTAATAATCTCTTCCATGATATACTATGATTCTAGTTGATTCATAAGTAATCATACCTGAAATTTATCGAATGTTTAATGAGTGCTGGTCATTGAGCTCAGTACTTTTCTTGTATGCAAATGAGATACATACAAACTGCACAATATCCCTAGATGATAATAATAATAATGGCAATAGAAGCAGGTATTTGAGGATGTGTCCTATGTGTCAGGTGCTGTGTTAAGCTCTTTCTGTATATTATTTCATTAAACACCCACAATATTACTTTATGGATTTGGTTATCATGCCTACTTTACAGATAAAGAAACAGAAACTCAGAAAGATTTAAATAGCTCATCAAAGATCATGCAGCCAGAAAGTGGGGTGTGGGGATTTGAATTCCAGGCTGTTTTACTCCAGAAGCTGAGATCTTTTCTGGGTTAAATGATTTTAGTAGTTATTTTCATAGCGAGTGCAAGGTTGGCCTTTGATTACCACTGCTAAATATATTTCAGGAGCATGAAGCAAAGGGATCCTGAAAATATTAATAATTTGGCAAGGGAAAGAATAAGGCACAGAAAAAGAAGGCAATTGTGGAAAGAGCTAGCAGGAGAGGAAACTCAGTTCTAAGCAAAGAAAAAGCAAACCCAGGAGGAGGCCTTCCAAAAGCTTATGGAGACAAGGAGGGAATAATTGAAATTAAGAAGATTATAAACCCTGTGGGCCCGGGTGACCCTGAGCCCCTCAGCAGGGACCCACGAGGACTGACTTTTCAATGGTCCATGAAATCAAAAGACAATTAATGAATTTAGCTTGTCCTGTGCCTTGGGAGGAGGTAACACAGTTCAAAGTTAGTTCACCGCAAGATACAATATAATTAGAACACTTCAGAATCAAATTTTTGATTCAAAAAAAAAAAAAAGCCTCAAAATAAAGTATTGAATCAGGTATGGAAATAGGAGAGGCAATTAAGTTAATTCAGTGAACTTTTGAATGCCAACCATTCCTGAGTTGTTAAGAAGCCTATGTTGTCAGCTGAGGAATTTGGATTTAATCCCTTCACTCACTATCTATATTTAACAAATTCTTAATGTGTCACATCTGTTACCTTGATATTTCCAACTTGAGAGATGCACCCAAGAGGTGAATCACTGTAGTATTCTTGCAGTGGAGGCTAGGAAAGTAGACGAGATGCTTTTAAACTTAAGATGCATGAATATCACAGAAAACAATAGGTGAAAAATGCAACTAATTTTATAGAATGAGGGCACCTTTAAAAGTTACCTCTCATACTACAGACAGACCATCTACTGAAGATAGGAGCATGTCCCCATCTTTTGCCCCAAACAATACACCTTTATAAAGGTTATGTGTCAGTGGCCTGGAGGTTACATGACTGTTTTCAGTGGGATATTCTAATAGCAACACCTAGTCTTACTACATCTCTCCCTGAAGGTATCAGATCCCTTCAATTGTTTGTTTAATACCTTTTCTCTGCAGATATCCTCAAGGGAGAAAGAGAAGAAAAGCACTAGTAAATGTGTATAGGAATTGTGAATTAGATCCCAAGGTTATTTTTTCCCTTTTATTCCACCATTCCTCATGGACACTGATGACCAAACATGTGCTCATACCAAAAACCTAAGGAGTCCTTCTGAATTTTTCCCTCTCTCTTACCTCACACATCCAGTCAAGCAACAAATCCTGTTGTTGACACTCGAAAGTATTTTGGAAGTGGCTGTAGCCACCATCCTTGCCTTCTGGATTGCTAAAATAGCCTCTATTACTCTTCTTGATTGCATTCTTTCTCCCTTCTAGTATATTCTCCAAAGAGCAACCATATAAACATTAAATAACAACAACAGCAACAACTCATCACATACAAGTTAACCCCTATGAGGTTATCAGCAGATTACTCAGAAGAAACTGCAGGCCAGGTGACAGTGGGATGATATATTTAAAGTGATGAAAGAAAACAAAAACAAAAACAAAAAACTGCCAACCAAGATTACTTTCCCTGGCAAAGGATTCCTTCACAAATGAAGGAAAGATAAATACCTTCCTAAACAGAAGCTGATGGAGTTAATCACCATTAGACCTGCCTTATGAAAAATGCTAAAGAAAGTTTTTCAAGCCCAAATGAGAGGACGTTAATAAGTAACCTGAAAACATATGAAGATATAAACTCACTTGTAAAGATAAGTATACAGTCAAATTCAGGATACTTGAATACTATAATGGTGGTGTATAAATCACTTAGGTATATAGTATAAGGGTTAAAAGACAAAAACATGGGGTGCCTGGGTGACACGTTCGGTTAAGCATCTGCCTTCAGCTCAGGTCATGATCCTGGGGAACTGGGATTGACCCCTGTGTCAGGCTCCCTGCTCAGCAGGAAGTCTGCTTGTCCCTCTCCCTCTCTCACCCCTCCCCCACTAATGCTGTCTCGTTTGCTCTCTCTCTCTCTTTCTCTCAAATAAGTAAAATCTTAAAAAAAGACAAAAATATTAAAAATAACTACAGTTACAATAATTTGTTAATCGAAATAAAAAATATATATGCTATGACAGTAACACATAAAATGTGTGTATATGGGGCAGGTAAAAGTATAGTTTTTGTATGCAATCAAAGCTAAGTTATTATCAGCTTAAAATAGAATGTTATAATTATAAGATGTTTTGTGTAGCCCCGTGGTAACCACAAAGCAATAATGTATAGTAGATACACAGAAGATTAAGAGAAAAGAATCAAAGTATATCACTATGGAAAATCATCAAATCACAAAGGAAGACAGCAAGAGAGGAAGAAAGAAGCAAAAGAACTACAAAACAGCCAGAAAACAATTAACAAGAGGGCACTAGTAAATCTTTACCTTTAAATAATTACTTTAAATCTAAATAGATTAAATTCTCCAATGAAAAGACATAGAATGGCTGAATTAAAAAAAAAATAAAGACCCAACTGTATGCAGCCTACAGGTGACTCACTTTAGGTTTAAGGGCACACATAGGCTGAAAGTGAAAGGATGGAAAAAGATATTTCATGCAACTAGAACCCAAAAGAGTGTAGGTAGGGGTAGCTATGTTTATATCAGACAAAATAGACTTTAGATCCAAAATGTAGCAAGAGACAAAGATAATCATTAATATAGTGATAAAGGCATCAGCTAATCAAGAAGATATAGCAATTATAAATATATGTGCACCCAACATCAGAGCACCTAAATATATTAAGCAAATATTAATAGATATGCAGGGGGAACTAACAATGCAAAAATAGTAAGGGGCTTCAGTTCCCCACTTTGAATAATAAGTAGATCATCCAGATAGAAATTCAAGAATGAAGTATTGGACTTTAACTATACTTTAGACAAAATGGAAAGAAAACAGAAGGAAAGAAATAACAAAGATCAGAGAGTAGCAATAAATGAAGTAGGCACTAGAAAAACAATAAAAAAGATCAACAAAATTAAGAGCTAGATTTTTGAAAGGATAAACAAAATTGACAAATCTTTAGTTAGACTAAGAAACAAAGAGAGAAGACAAATTAAATCAGAGATGAAAAAGGAGACATTGCAACTGAGGATGGAGAAATACAAAAGATTATAACAAAAGGAGGAGAAAAATCATATGATCTTCTCAAGAAAATGCAGAAAAAAAATTGACATTATGCAAAATCCTTTCATGATAAAAGATCTAAACAAGGAGAAAAGAAATGTACTTCAACTTGATAAAGGTCATATATGACAAGTAGCTAACATATTCAATAGTGAGAACTTGAAAGCCTCTTTTAGGATTTCTATTCGACATAGTATTGCAAATCCAAGTCAGGGCAATTGGATAAGAAAAAAGAAAAGAAAGAAAGAAAGAAGAGGTATCTAAATTGGAAAGGAAGAAATAAAATTGTGTCCGTAGATGCCATGATATTATATATAGAAAACCCCAAAGACTCCACCAAAAACCATTAGAACTAATAAAAAAAATTCAGTAAATTTGCAGTGTACAAAATACATACAAATATCAGTTGCATTTCTATATACTAACAACAGATAATCTGAAGGAGAAATTAAGAAAGCAATCTCTCTAACAAGAGGATATAACAGTTGTAAATACTTATGCATCAAACATAGAAGCACTAAAATTATTAAAGTAAATATTAACAGACTTATAGGGAGAAATAGACAGCAATATAATAATAGTAGGGGACTTTAGTACTCCACTTACACCATAGAAAATCAATAAAAAATATTGTCCTTAAATGACACATTAGACCAGATGGACTTAACAGATATTTAGAGAACATTCTATCCAAAGGCAACAGAATATGCATTCTTCTCAACTGCATGTGGAACATTTTCTAAGATAGATTATATATTGGGCCACAAAACAAATCTTAATAAATTTAAGAGGATTGAAATTATATGAAGCATCTTTTTCTAATCACAATGAAACTAGAATAAATTACATGAAGAAAACTGGACAACTAAAATATACATGGAGATTAAAATCATGCTACTAAATTTCCAATGGGTCGAAGAAGAAATCGAGAGAAATAATAATAATAAAAAAACAAAACTTGAGACAAAGAAAAATAGAAATGGAACAACCAAAATTTATGGGATACAGTGAGAGCAGCTCTAAGAGAGAAGTTCATAGCAATAAATGCCTAGTTCAAGGAACAAGAGAAGTCTCAAAAAAGCAACCTAAGTATATACCTCAAGGAAGAAGAAAAAGAGCAACAGATAAAGCCCAGAGAAGAAATAAGTGAAAAAGAGACTAAAAAAAAAAAAGAAAAGAAAAAAGAAAAGATCAATGAAACTAGGAGATGGTTCTTTGAAAAGATAAAATTGACAAACATTTAGCTAAACTCACCAAGGGGAAAAAAAAAAAGGACTCAAATAAATAAAATCGGAAATGAAAGAGATGTTACAACTGATATCACAGAAATACAAAGAATCATAAGAAACTACTATCAACAATTACGTACCAACATATTGGACAAACTAGAAGAAATGGATAAATTCCTAGAATCATACAACTGACCAAGACTGAATCACGATAAAATAGAAAATCTGAACAGACCAATTGATTACCAGTAAGGAAATTGAATCAGTAATCAAAAAACCTCCCAGTGAACAAAAGCCAGGACCAGATAGCTTTACTGGTGAATTTCACCAAACATTTAAAGAAGAATTAATACTAACCCTTCTCAAACTCTTCAAAAAGAAGAGGAGGGAATTCTTTCAAACTAACTTTATGAGGCCAACATTACCCTGACAACAGACAGAGACACTACAAAAAAAAAAAGAAAACTATAGAAAAGTACCTGTGATGAGCAGTAATGCAAAAATCCTCAAAAATATTAGCAAACTGAATTCAACAATACATTAAAAGGATCACACACTATGATCAAGTGGACTTTTTCCAGCGATGCAAAGATGGTTCAACATCTGCAAATCAGTCAATGTGATACACCACATTAACAAAAGAAAGTATACAAATCGTATGATTATCTCAATAGATGCAGAAAAAGCATTTGACAAAATTCAACATCTATTTATGATAAAAATTCAACAAAGTGGGTATAGAGCAAATCCACCTCAACATAATAAAGGCCATGCATAACAAGCCCCCAGCTCATGTCATACTCAATGGTGAAAAGGAGATAGCTTTTCCTCTAAGATCAGGAATAAGACATGGATGCCCGCTCTCACCACTTTTATTCAATATTGTATTGGAAGTCTTAGCCACAGCAGTTAGGCAAGAAAAAGAAATAAGAGGTATCCAAGTTGAACAGGAAGAAGTAAAAGTGTCACTATTTACAACCCTAAAGATTCCAATCAAAAACCTGTTAGAAATTAATAAACAAATTTAGTAAAGTTGCAGAATACAAAATCAATACACAAAAAATCTATTGTGTTTCTGTACACTAATAGCAAACTATCAGAAGGAGAAATTAAGAAAACAGTTCTATTAATAACTGCATCCCAAAGAATAAAATGTCTAGGAATCAATTTAACCAAGGAGGTGAAAGATCTGTACATTGAAAACTATAAGACATAATAAAAGAAAGTAAAGAAGATATAGACAATTGGAAAGATATTTTGTGCTCATGGATTGGAAGAATTGATATTGTAAAATGTCCATACTACCAAAAGCAAAATACAGATTCAATGTAATCCTTATCAAAATTTTAATGGCATTTTTCACAGGAATGAAACAAATAATCCTAGAATGTTTATGGAACCACAGAAGACCCTAAATAGCCAAAAGAAAAAAACAAAAACAAAAACAAAAAAGAAAGCTGGAGGCATCACATGCCCTGATTTCAAACTATATCACAAAGCTATAGTAATTAAAACAGTATGATATTGGCATACAAATAGCACATAGTTTAATGGGACAGAACAGAAAGCCCAGAAATAAATGCATGCACAAATTGTCAATTAATTTATGACAAAGAAACCAAGACTATACAATGAAAAAAGGTCAGTCTCTTCAATAAATAGTGTTAGGAAAATTGGACATCCACATACAAAATAATGAAACTGGTTTACTATCTTCCACATACACAAAAATTAATTCAAAATAGATTAACTTGAATGTAAGACCCGGAACAATAAAACTTCTACAAGAAAACACAGAGAGTAAGCTGATATAGGTCTTGACAATGATATTTTGAATCTGACACAAAAAGCAAGAACAGCAAAAGCAAAAACAAACAAGTGGGACTATATTGAACTAAAGAGCTCCTGCATAGTAAAGAAAACAGAATGAAAAGGCATCCTACTGAATGGAAGAAAATATTTGTAAATCGTGTATCTGATAAGATGCTAACATCCAAAATATGTAAAGAACACATACAGCACAATAGCAAAACAAAAAACAAAAAACCCTCAGAAAACAATCTGATTTAAAAAAATGGGTAGAGGATCTGAATAAACATTTTTCCTAGGAAGACATACAGATGGCTAACAGGTACATGAGAAGACGATCAACATCACCAATAATCAGGAAATGCAAGTCAAAACCACAATGCATTATTACCTCATACCCGTTAGAAAGGCTATTACCAAAAGGACAAGAAATAACAAGTATTGGCAAGGATGTGGAGAGTAGGGAACCCTTTTACACTGTTGTTAGGAATGTAAATTAGTATAGCAATTGTGGAAAACAATATGGAGTTTCCTCAAAAAAATTAAAAATAGAACCCCCATATGATCTAGTGATCCTACTTCTGGATATATATATCCAAAGGAAATGAAATCAGTATCTCAAAAAGATATCTGTACTCCCATATTTACTGTAGCATTATTTACAATAGCCACATACACACGCACACACACACACTGAAACATTTGTTTCAGCCATTAAAAAAGGAAATTCTCCATTTGGAAAAAATGGATGAATCTGGGTGGCATTATGGTAAATGAAACAAGCCAGATAGAGAAAGACAAATACTGTATAGTGTTTGTGGCATATGTGGAATTTTTTAAAAAAGATTGAACTCATAGAAACAATGAAACAGAGAGTAGAATGGTGGGTGCCAGAGCTGGGGATGGAGGATGTGGGGAGATGTTGGTTAAAGGATAAAAATTTCAGTTATAAATAAATTAATAATAATGTACAGCCTGGTGACTATAGTTAATAATACTCTATTGTCTTCTTGAAATTGCTAAGAGAGTAGAGCTAACTGTTCTCAATAATAATAATAATAAAAATAATGTGAGGCGATGTTAATTAACTTGATTTGGTAATGATTTTAATGATTACAATGGATATGCATATAAATCATCATATTATAAACTTTATATAGTTTTATTTATCAATTATACCTTAATAAACTTTAATAAAAAGAAAAAGGAAAAATTCCTGGGTCATTTATGGTAATAATAACTACTCTTGAGAGTTGGCTCATTCCCTACCTATCTACCGTTACTTCAGCTCAACAATTTTTATTTTCAGAGTCCTCTTTTTAAAAAATATTTTCTTTATTTATTCACGAAAGAGAGGGAGGCAGAGGGAGAAGCAGGCTCCCCATAGAGCAGGGAGCCCGACATGGGACATGGGACTCCATCCCAGGACCCTGGGATCATGACCTGAACTGAAGGCAGATGAGACGCTTAACTGGCTGAGCCACTCAGGCACCCTATTTTCATAGTCCTCTAAAAATCCTTTCTTTTGCCTACAAAATTCTATGCAATATTCTCTGCTTCCCATTACACTGGGTTTTTCTCACTTCCCTGACTTTGCCACCTTCTATCTCTCTGTAGATAATTAATGCCTCCTGACCTGATACCTTGAATGCTTTTGCTTGACTTTCACTCCTTCAGATCTCAGCTCAACTATTACTGCCTTAAGGAAACCTTCCCAGACCTTCCATTGTGGCTGATTTCTTGGCTACATACTCTCATAGAAGATGGTCCTCCCATCAGAGCCCTTTTCTACAGTTCCAGGTTTACTAGTGCAAGTAGACACCACTGTGTCTTGAGCATCTGGCAGAACATGGCCCGATACTGAGATATGGAAGAAAAAAAAAAGAATGGGAGATGAGATCAGGAAAGTGGTCTTTCTTCCATTCCTCTAACCACCCTTCCTCCTGGTTCTGATTGGGAAAGTGGAGATACTGGGGATAAGACCTTTCCAGTGACATTTTGTAGTGTTATTATCTTCTGAGTTTAATTGCAAAGAAAGTGAATCCAACTTTAGCTGAAATATTCCAAAACAATACCTGTAGCCAAATTATGACTGATTTCTAAATGTGGCAACATTGTTGCCAACATGAAAATGGCTGCCCAGAACAAAAGCACTGTGACTGCCTGTACTCTGAAAAATATGGGAAACTTATATAGCAGTAAGATTGGCAGAGTGTGTGTGTGTGTTGGGTGTGTGTGTGTATGTGAAGGCTATTATCAGGATATTTAGGCTTAGGAAATTGAGTATGTGGCTGGTGATTACTAACTTGTTCTTCCATGTCAATGAAGTTTGCTGGGTAATTATTTGATTTTCAACTTGAGTTTAAAGAACACACACACATACACACACACGCAGGTTTATGCTTCCGTGTCTCAAGATGGGTTATGGTATGCCACAGGGAAGTATTTGCGCTTATTTCTTTTTTTGTTAGCTTGAGATATTAATGTTGCTGTGGGAATTGTTACCATGGTTGTTCCAGAAGCGTTTGCAAATGTGTACATGTATTCCCCCTTGATATTTCTTTCGTCTCTAAGATTAGCATCAGCACAAACAGTTGGAATAGTCAATATTACACATTTGAGTAGAACAGTTGGGATGATATATGAAAGTCTGTGAAGTTTTTTTTTTTTTTTGTAATGTATTAAATTTTCAGTCCTAGAGGATATTTTAGAAAGCTAACAGAAATATGGAAAGATGTCTAAATGTGAACAAGAGCAAGTGTGGGTCACCTTGACTGGAATATGAATTCTGTTTGGGAGAAGCATCAAAAAGGCAACTATAGATATAATTCAAACTGACTTTAATATGACAACTTTGAGAAAGACTGTTGATCTATGCATGGAACTTTCTTCATCAGAACTTGAAAGCAATTGCTTAAGAAAGCTATATTATCCCTCATGCTTCAGTTAGTCCTTGGAAAAAAATTATGAAAATATACATAATGAATAGATTAACTGCCTAGCAATTGGGTTACATTGTCTCCCTAACTCAGTGGGGCCCAACTAATCTTTTAGGAAGCAAGTTCCTTAAATACATTGTTAGACCAACTGGAAAATTAACTAGGGTGTTGACTGGAGAGATCTCATTTCTTGGCCAAGTAGAAATGAAAGAGGTGTCCAACTTCAAAATGTGTCTGCTGTTGCTGGACCTTTTAATGTAAATTATCTCTCCTAGGGAAAAAGGAAGAATTGAAAGAGTTCCTTAGTCATTAAACAAAAAAATCAAAACATTAAATGAGATTGTATTTAGCTCAAATGACAACTTCTTAAATAGCTGCCAAAATCTTCCTGGCCAAAAGAATTTACTCAACATTTAACTTCCATAACAGCTTTATCTTTCTCTAACCTAACTCCTACTCATCTAGAAAACAAAGTGTGTGTGTGGGGGGGAATGTTGGCACATATACCTGAAAATCTCGGGAGTGACAGTTTAGGCACAGCTGGAACCAGGGGGTTGAGAGATACGAGCTGTATATACCCAGTCTTTTATCCTCTGTCCCTCACTGTTTTCCTTTAATTGACAAATTGACACCTTTCTCAAGGCTCTCCTCACACTGCAGCAAGATGGCTAGCAGATCTAGACTCCTGTTCTAGCCTTTCAGCAACTTCTTATCAGAAAGAGACCTCTCTTTCCCAACAACTTCAACAAAATTTCCAGAATTTGATTTCAGTGGCCTGGCTTGGGTCACATGCCTATTTCTGAATAATGGCTGTGGCCCAAGTGAATAGAAGTCTGATATTATGCAAATCTGAGACATATGCCATCCTTGAGAGTTGGGAGTGAGAGCCAAACACACAGGGTCCAAAAGTGGAAGAGTGGTTTCCTAAAGGAAAGTTAAGGTGCACTTTCCAGAAGTAGGAATGGGTACAGAACTGATAAGAAAAAAGATGTTTGCCGTGGTAGTTTGCATTAATGACTCCTTCCTACATCCTGAGCTTTGCCATGAGACTTTGCTGTTTCTCTAAGGAGAAGATGATTCCTTGATTCCATCCCTTGATTCTGTATTTGGCCATGTGACTTGCTTTAGCAATGAGATTTAGCAGAAATGATGCAAGTGGAGATATGAAAATGCACTTACTACTGATTAGGCCTGCCTCTTGCAGCTGCGTCTGACGAGACTATCCACTGGTCCTGGAGGAAGAACAGAGACATGAAGAGCTGAGCAGAGGTTCCCCAGCTCAGGGGATAGCTTCAACTAAGCCTAGCCCAGAGCAGAGGCTCATTTAACTCAAACGTATGTGAATGGATCCCAACAAGATCAGCTGACCCATCTGTCACCTGTGAGGCATAATCAATGGCCATTATTTAAAGCCATTGTGTTTTAGAGTGGTTTGTTATGTAACATACCTGGTATACTGTTTGACACAAATAGAAACTACTATCATTATCATTATCCATACTATCTTTCTCTTTCATTAATGTTTTATGTTTTAGTTAGAGAAAGTCTGCCTGGGTATTAGTCAGGACTTCCCAGAGAAACAGAGCCAACAGGATATATCTACAGGAAGAGATTTATTATGAAGGATGGCTTGTATAAGCTGAGAAATCCTACAATTTGCCATCTGCAACCTGGAGATCCAGGAAAGCTGGTGATGTAATTCCAGTCCAAGTCCAAAGGCCTGAGAACCATGGGACCCTAAAGTGTGAATCCCAGTCCCCAAGAGAAGGAGAATTCCAGCTCAAGCAGGCAGGCAAGACACGAAAAGGGGCAAATTCTTCCTTCCTCTACCCTTTTATTCTATTCAGCCTTTCAATTGATTGGATAATGCCCACCCATATTGGGGAGGACAATCTACTTAGTGCACTGATTCAAATGCTAATCTTATCCAAGAATACCCTTAAAGACACACCCAGAAATAATGTTTAATCTGGGCACCCTATGGCCTGGTTGAACTGAGACATGGAATTAACCATCACAACCTGTTTCCCCTTTAACTGACTGAAAATGGAGTTGAAAATCCTGACTGTAACAATCATTTTTCTTTACACTACTGTTAAAATATGCAAACCAGACCTGGCACTCTCTTAAATTGTTATTTTCAAGTTCAGCCTGCTAGAGTGGTGGACATGTTCATTTGGGGCAGAGAACACCTGCACAACCATACAAATCACACTGCAGCCCCTTCTTGCTTGTTTTATATACCTTGGCTTAATTCAGTGCAAACCAACTCTTGGACCAAGACTGTTACCCATGGCCAAAACAGCAAATATTGCCACTAAAGTGGGATATTTGGAAGGAACCAGGAAGGTCATCTAGCTTCTAGCCTATCACCCTATTGGATGTTTGATCCTCTTTTATATACCCCAGGGCAAAAGCTTGTACCACTGGTGGCACCTGGGTGGCTTAGTTAATTAAGCTTTTGACTCTTGGTTTCAGCTCAGGTCATGATCTCAGTGTCCTGGGGATGAGCCCTACATTGGGCTCCTCAGTCAGCATGGAGTCTGCTTGGGAGTCTCTCCCTTTCCCTCTCCCTTCCCCTCTGCCCCTCTCCCCTCTTAAATAAATATGTAAATAAAAATCTTTTTTTAAAAAAAGTTTGTACCACTGTACTTGAGTACAGTCTCTTAAAGCAAAAAGTCTATTTTTTCGTCAGGTCTGATGACTACGGATCATTTCTCTGTGCTCTGAGTCCAAATTGGCCTTCTTTTATCATCCCTTCTTCTCCTGCAAAGAATTGTCAACAAGGTTTGCAGAACTAGTGTGAGAACAGCTTTTCAGCTATAGCGCAGTCCTTCCATTAAAAACTTATTTCTGAGATCAACTATGCAGGAAAAGAATCAGGCACAACTATCATTAGTTATTCTATTGTGATCAATGGTTTAGGCATGGGAAAATTATCAAATGAAATTACACTCAGGAAAAATCTCTAGATAGCTCCCCATGCTGAAATGCATGATTTGGGGATTTGTATTAAGCTCTAATGGTCCCTGATAGGAATATTTTCTCCTGCTTTGATTTTTAGTTCCTTTTCTTCTTCTGCAGTTATATGACACAGTGAATCCTTGGTTCCCTCTTGGGAGGGTAGGGAGTGATGTTTATATGGATGTGTCTGTCCTTGGCACCAACCTCAAGAAGATATGAATTCAGGTGGAAGAGGGCAGGTAGAGAATTCCTGTAGCACTGAACTCTTGCGAAAGTTAAGAAAACTTTGAGCAGAGTTAAAACTGAGGCTGTAGTGAGGAACCCTTTCAGAATGTTCCATTATAAAACTGCTGATCTCAGTGGTGGCCAGAGAGTCTCAACACCTCACCTGTGACACCATGAGTCTAAGAGGCTGGTATCTCATGCCAAAAAGCCTAGCTGGTCTGGAATTCTTAGTGAACATGAGCCCATCATTATCCATCTTTAGCAGTTCATACTGCGTCCATCTGTGCCTTTTAACAGCACACAGTTTGCAGTGTAAAAGATGGATCTGTCTTAGTTCTAAGAGGCACTTAGTTCTTCATTCGGTGGGCTTTTTTTCTTTTGATTTTTTTTTTGTTTTGCTTTTGATTTTTCCCTACTAGGTCAGCCTTAGGTCAAATTGGAAAGTAGGGAATTAATGATACTTTATGTGTGTGTTGCACTTTACAGGTATTAAAGTGTTTCTGCATCTTTTACTTGATTTTTTTGGGGAGTTCACAAACCAAATCCAGCAAGGCTACCTTACTGTGGTTTGTAGATGAACTGGCTAAAGCCCAAAGAGGCTAAGCAAGCTACCCATTAACACAAAGTGGGGGAAATGGAAGTGGGAAATAGAACCCTGGTATTCTTTCTCCTAGTCCAATGTTCTTTACAGTTGGCCCCACCTTTAGGCTCTATCCTCTTTTTCTTTCTGGTTCTGAGCACTACCTACCTACTTAACCCTAGTTGGGCCATCTACTCTGTCACTGAGGCCAGTCTAAACCACCAGGACAACTAGGCTCTGGATCTTTTCCTATACTTTTCCTCATCACAACTTCTTGCCAATGTATCATTTTTTTAAGGACCTGTTCTGTGCTAATGAATAATTTCAAAATATATAGAGAGATATTTAAACAAATGGTTCTAGAAATAGGCCACTAGGGGTGAAATAGGGTACAGACTCAAATGCCTCAGGGGCCAGGAAGGAAGTGCTAATGAGTGGCATAGTTTTGCTATCAACACCAGGGAGTGATAGAAACTGTAGCAAATTAGGGAGTTTGTTCTCCATCCGAAGTTGAGCAGCTTCTGCACAGCTCCAGCTGACTGGCGTGGAGGAATGCAGGGCTAATGCTGCCAGATCGGCCCACTTACTTTTTCTGTACAGAACACTGAAAGTCTGGACTTTTATATGTAACTTTTCTATACTTTAAAACATTGAGCAGGCCCCACAAAATACATTCCTGTGTGTAACTGTTGGCCGATTTGTGTCCTCTGAACTGAGAGACAGAGATGAAGGCCTGCTCTACTTGGCTACCAGGGGCCTTCAGGAGAATAACAGGTGGTCTGGGCATCATTTTTTAAGAGAGATATAGACCAACTGGAACATATTTAGAGACAAGGGACCGGGGTGACCAGGAGAATTGAATACATACAAGGAAGATGAAAGAACTAGAGACATTTACTCCGGATGTGAGAATACTTGAGCTGTCTATTGAAGATGGTAGAAAATTATTCTTTGTAGTCCTAAGGATTACTTCTCATGTTACACTACCCACTACATTTCAGACACTAGATTTGTCTCTTCCTTCCCTCCACCCTCTCCCCCCTTTTCTTAACCAGCCTTATATTCTCGGAATAGATGGATTCAATTTTTAAAATTTTAATGTACTAGGGCAAGGGTGGGCAAATGTGCTTTATAAAGGGCTACATAGTAAGTGATTTAGGCCTTTGAACCACATAGGTCTCCACTGCATATTCTTGGTGGTTTTGGTTTTGTTCTTGCTTTTATAACTGCTTACTCACATCCTGGTCCTTATGAAAAAGATCAAAAAGATCAAAAGCGAGCTTTGTAGTTTGCTGACCCCTGGCCTAGATGGATTGAATAGTTAAACAGATGAGCTGGGATAGTCTTTTATTTTATTTCTCCTAAAACAACAATTTCTATACTCTGTTACCACAAATATCAATAGGTGTTATAAATAAGAGAATTCTTAGATTGAATAAATTTGGAAAGCATTGGATTAAGCAAAATTAAAAGGTTTTTATTCTAGAACCTTTAACATGCTGATGTGAATTAAGTATTTCTAAGAAAGAGCATTTCCAAAATTGACCAGAGAACATTTTTCTCGAGGATTTTATCAACGTCTCCTAGGATATTTGCTTAGGAAATGCTCTCAAAAGGAAAACTGTTCTTGAAAACCAACCAAACCAAACCAAACCAACAATAATGAATATTTTTTGGTTCCTTTTTTTTTTTTAATAATATTTATTTTTTGGTTCCTAATACACCTTTTTTTTTTCTTTTAAAGCCACTCCACCTGAGTTTGGAAAAGATGTTTAGAATCTTTCATATTCTGGGAGGCATAAAAGGTGCAATTAATATTCTTCGGAGAAAAAGGGCAACCAGCTGAGTTGGAAAGAAGGAGAAATTGTTTGGATTACTTTCCACCTAAGGGTGATTTCTGTGAAGTGAATTCCTAAATGCTTTAAATTACTCTGTTACTAACCATTAATCTGTGGAGCCCACACAGCAATCCATAGTCAATTGCTTGACCGTTTTGATTAAAAACAATTAGCAAAAACTTCGTCTATTTGCAGCTAAATGCTAATTCCCTGAAGAAAAAATATCCACTTAAAATGTAAAGACTTGGCCCTAAGCTTTACAAGGAAAAAAGAGGAAATACCTTGCCCATTTCCTATAAGAAAGGAGCTAGGCTGAGTGTGTGATACAGAGGCGTCACCAGACTTGGCTTCTGTTCTAAGTCAGGTGGCTAACTGGGGACAGTGTATGAGCAGTGACCTGGACACACTTTGAGCTAGGCACATTTGCGTTTGAGCCCAGCTCTACCTCTTGATTACCGCCTATCCTCAGACAGCTTACTCAAACTTATTTGATTTCCAATGTACTCATCTATAAAATGGAGACAGGAAAACTTATCTTACAGGCGCTTTGATCATGTTTAGAGAGAATGTACATAAAATAATTTGCCCATAGTAAGCATTCCATTGCTAGTAGCTATGACAAGTGTCACAAGGCAATACAAGAAAGTCAGAAGACAATCCAGCCTCACTATAGTTGATCCAGTTGGCTTCTCACTTTCTGCTACATTAATGTGAACACAAAGATTTTGGCCTCATGGCTGCAAAATGGCTGCTCTATGGTTGCTCTCCCTCTAGGAACTGTGGCTGTTTTCCAAGCAAGATGAGTGGTTGAAGGGGAAATAGTCTCTTCCAGCTGAGTTTGTCTACTCTTTATCAGGAAATCCATAGCTTTCTCTGATATCCCACACAGTTTATTCTGCTTATATCTCATTGGCCAAAACTGGGTCACAAAGCAAGTCTTAGCTGCAAGGGAATCTGGAGAGGAGAGTATTTTTTTTTCTTTTTTAATGTTTTTTTATTACATTGTTAGTCACCATACAGTACATCCCTGGTTTCTGATGCAAGGTTCGATGATTCATTAGTTGCGTATAACACCCAAGTGCACCATGCAATATGTGCCCTCCTTACTACCCATCACCAGTCTATCCCATTCCCCCCCCCCCCTCCACTCTGAAGCCTTCAGTTTGTTTCTCAGAGTCCATAGTCTCCCATGCTTCACTCCCCCTTCTGATTACCCCCCTTTCTTTATCCCTTTCTTCCCCTACCGATCTTCCTAGTTCTTTTGTTCCATAGATGAGAGAAATCATATGATAATTGTCTTTCACTGCTTGACTTATTTCACTTACAATTATCTCCTCCAGTGCCATTCATGTTGCAGCAAATGTTGAGAACTCGTTCTTTCTGATAGCTGAGTAATATTCCATTGTATATATGGACCACAGCTTCTTAATCCAGTCATCTGTTGAAGGGCA
>NW_024423786.1:13797675-13799088 GCF_017311325.1 Ursus maritimus
CTTTAAATTACTCTGTTACTAACCATTAATCTGTGGAGCCCACACAGCAATCCATAGTCAATTGCTTGACCGTTTTGATTAAAAACAATTAGCAAAAACTTCGTCTATTTGCAGCTAAATGCTAATTCCCTGAAGAAAAAATATCCACTTAAAATGTAAAGACTTGGCCCTAAGCTTTACAAGGAAAAAAGAGGAAATACCTTGCCCATTTCCTATAAGAAAGGAGCTAGGCTGAGTGTGTGATACAGAGGCGTCACCAGACTTGGCTTCTGTTCTAAGTCAGGTGGCTAACTGGGGACAGTGTATGAGCAGTGACCTGGACACACTTTGAGCTAGGCACATTTGCGTTTGAGCCCAGCTCTACCTCTTGATTACCGCCTATCCTCAGACAGCTTACTCAAACTTATTTGATTTCCAATGTACTCATCTATAAAATGGAGACAGGAAAACTTATCTTACAGGCGCTTTGATCATGTTTAGAGAGAATGTACATAAAATAATTTGCCCATAGTAAGCATTCCATTGCTAGTAGCTATGACAAGTGTCACAAGGCAATACAAGAAAGTCAGAAGACAATCCAGCCTCACTATAGTTGATCCAGTTGGCTTCTCACTTTCTGCTACATTAATGTGAACACAAAGATTTTGGCCTCATGGCTGCAAAATGGCTGCTCTATGGTTGCTCTCCCTCTAGGAACTGTGGCTGTTTTCCAAGCAAGATGAGTGGTTGAAGGGGAAATAGTCTCTTCCAGCTGAGTTTGTCTACTCTTTATCAGGAAATCCATAGCTTTCTCTGATATCCCACACAGTTTATTCTGCTTATATCTCATTGGCCAAAACTGGG
Source organism: Ursus maritimus (assembly GCF_017311325.1). Classification (NCBI taxonomy): domain Eukaryota; kingdom Metazoa; phylum Chordata; class Mammalia; order Carnivora; family Ursidae; genus Ursus; species Ursus maritimus. Next base: position 13,798,519 of record NW_024423786.1, read on the forward strand.
TCACAAAGCAAGTCTTAGCTGCAAGGGAATCTGGAGAGGAGAGTATTTTTTTTTCTTTTTTAATGTTTTTTTATTACATTGTTAGTCACCATACAGTACATCCCTGGTTTCTGATGCAAGGTTCGATGATTCATTAGTTGCGTATAACACCCAAGTGCACCATGCAATATGTGCCCTCCTTACTACCCATCACCAGTCTATCCCATTCCCCCACCCCCCTCCACTCTGAAGCCTTCAGTTTGTTTCTCAGAGTCCATAGTCTCCCATGCTTCACTCCCCCTTCTGATTACCCCCCTTTCTTTATCCCTTTCTTCCCCTACCGATCTTCCTAGTTCTTTTGTTCCATAGATGAGAGAAATCATATGATAATTGTCTTTCACTGCTTGACTTATTTCACTTACAATTATCTCCTCCAGTGCCATTCATGTTGCAGCAAATGTTGAGAACTCGTTCTTTCTGATAGCTGAGTAATATTCCATTGTATATATGGACCACAGCTTCTTAATCCAGTCATCTGTTGAAGGGCACCTCAGTTCCTTCCACAATTTAGCTATTGTGGATAATGCTGCT
>NW_024423786.1:13799098-13812806 GCF_017311325.1 Ursus maritimus
TACGCTTTCTTAATCCAGTCATCTGTTGAAGGGGCACTCAGTTCCTTCCACAATTTAGCTATTGTGGATAATGCTGCCTATGAACATTGGTGGTGCATATGGCCCTTCTCTTCACTCCGTCCTGTATCTTTGGGAGTAAATACTATGTATTGCAATTGCTGGATCTAGGGTAGCTCAATTTTAACTTTTTAGGGACCTCCCACTGTTTTCCAGAGAGTGGCTGCACCAACTGCATTCCCACCAACAATGTAGGAGGGATCCCCTTTCTCCACATCCTCTCCAGCAATTGCTGTTTCGCCTTGTTGATTTTGGCATTCTAACTGCCATAAGGTGGTATCTTAGTGTGGTTTTGATTTGAATTTCCCTGATGGCTAATGGATTTTGAACATTTTTTTCATGTGTCTATTAGCCATTTGTATGTCCTCATTGGAAAAGTGTCTTCTGCATATCTTCTGCCCATTTTATGATTTGTTTGTTTCTCATGTATGAGTTTGAGAAGTTCTTTCGAGATCTTGGATACCAGTCTTTATCTGTAGTGTCATTTGCAAATATATTCTCCCATTCCATGGGCTGCCTCTAGTTTTTTGATTGTTTCCTGGCTGTGCAGAAGCTTTTATCTTGATGTAGTCCCACATGTTCATTTTATCTTTTTGTTTCTCTTGCCATTGGAGATGTGTCACATGAAAAATGTTTGGTGGCCAATGTCGTATAGGGTTGTTGCCTATGTTCTCCTCTAGGATTCTGATGATTCCTGTCTCACATCGAGGTCTTTCATCCATTTAAGTTTATCTTTGTGTATGGTATGAGAGAGTGGTCAAGTTTTTATTCTTTTGCATGTAGCTGTCGCAATTTTCCCAGCACCATTTATTGAAGAGACTGTCTTTTTTTCCACTGATGTTTTCCTGTTTATCAAAGATTAGTTGCCCAAAGAGCTGAGGGTCCATTTCTGGGTTCTCTATTCTGTTCCCTTGGTCTATGTGTCTGCTTTTGTGCCAGTACCATGCTGTCTTTGTGATCACAGTTTTTGTAGTACAGCTCGAAACCGGCATTGTGATGCCCCCAGCTTTGTTTTTCCTTTTCAACAGTTCCTCGGTGATTCGGGGCCTTTTCCAGGTTCCACAAATTTAAGGACTATTTGTTCCAGTTCTATGAAAATGTCCTCTGTATTTTGATCTGGATAGCATTGAAAATGTAGATTGCTCTGGGTAGCATGGACATTTTAACGATGTTAATTCTTCCGATCCATGAGTCATAATATTTTTCCATCTTTTTATGTCTTCCTCAATATCTTTCAGAGAGTGATTTATAGTTTCTACAGAATATAGATCCTACGTATCTAGAATATAATCCTTTACGTTCGTTAAGTTAATTTCCAAGGTAATCGTATGGTTTTTGGTGCTTGGCTAAAGGATGAATTCCCTAATTTCTCTTTCTTCAGTCTCATTATTCGTGATAGAAATGCAACTGATTTCTTGAGCATTAATTTGTATCCGAATGCTACTGAATTGCTCTATAACTTCTAATAGTTTGGGAGTGGCTTCTTTGGGTTTTCCATATAGAGTATACGTCATCTGCAAAGAGAGACAGTTTGACTTTCTTCTTTGCCGATTTGGATACCTTTGATCCCTTTTTGCCTGATTGCTGTCATAGGACTTCTAAGGGGTACTGTGTTGAATAATAGTGGCGAGATGGGCATCCTTGTCGTGTCTCTGATCTTAAAGGAAAGGCTTCCAGCTTTTCCCCATTGAGAATAATATTTGCAGTAGGCTTTTCATAGATGGTCTTTTATGAGCTTGAGAAATGAACCCCTATGTCCACCTCTGAAGGGTTTTTAATCGGAAAAAGATGCTGTATTTTGTCAAATGCTTTTTTCTGCATCTCTTGAGGGAAGAATCATATGATTTCTGAATTTTTGTTTCTGAATAAAATCTAAGACATTGATAGATTTAACGAATGTTGTACCACCCCTGCATCCCAGGGATGAATCCCACTTGGTCACGATGAATAACCTTTTAATGTACAGTTGATTCTATTTGCCAGGATCCTGTTGAGGATTTTAAGGCCCATATTCGATTAGGGAAATCGGTTCGTGATTCTCCTTTTTGTTGGGGTCTTTGCCTGGTTTGAGGATCAAGGTACATATGTGGCCTTCATGAATGAGTTTGGTACCTTTCCTTCCCGTTTCTATTTTTGAAATAGCTTTGGGAGAATAGGTATTATTTCTTCTTTGAATGTTTGGTCAGAATTCCCCAGGAAACCGTCTGGGCCTGGAGTTTTATTTTTTTGGAAGATTGTTTATCACTGACTCCAATTTCTTCATAATTAATTGGCTTGTTTAAAAAATCAATTTCTTCCTGTTTCAGTCTTGGTAGTTTATGGGTTTCAAGTAGAGCGTCCATCTCTTCCGATTGCTTAATTTATTGGCATACAGCTGTTGATAAAAGTTTCTAATAATCCTTCCAGCGTTTCATTGGTTTTGGTTATGGATTCTCCTTTTTCATTCATAATTTTAGCTAATTTGGGTCTTTTTCATTCTTTGGATAAGTCTTGCCAGTGGTCTGTCAATTTTATTAATTCTCTCAAAGAACCACCTTCTAGTTCTGTTGATCTCACTGATGCTCTGGTTTCTATTCGTTGATTTCTGCTCTAATCTTGGTCAACTGCTTCCTCATGCGTGCATTAGGCCTGTCTCCTCTGTTGCTGTTCCAGCTTCTTGAGGTGAGAATATAAAAACTGCATTTTAGATTTTCTATTCTTTGAGTGAGGCTTGGATGGCTATGTATTTCCCCCTTAGGACTGCCTTTGCAGTATCCCATAGGTTTTGGACTGTATGTGTTTTCATTCTCGTAGGTCTCCATAAATTGTTTAATTGATTTCTTGATTTCTGGTTTATCGAAGTCGTTCCTCGAGCAGGATGGTTCTTAGTCTCCAAGTGTTTGAGTTTCTTCCAAATTTTCCATGTGGTTTAGTTCCACTTTCAAAAGCTCATATTCCCTGAGAATATGCAGGACAATTTCAGTCTTTTGGTATCGGTTGAGACTTGTTTTGTGTCTCAGAACATGGTCTATTCTTGAGAATGTTCCATGGGCATTAGAATAGAATGATATATTCTTTGGTTCTGGGGGTGTAGTGTTCTTATATATCTATGAGGGTCAACTCATCGGTATGGCATTCAAAGCCTTTGATTCTGCTTAGTTTTTTGCAAGGGTGTTCTGTCTATTTCTGATAGTAGGGGGTGTTGAGGTCCCCTACTATTACTTGTATTTTTATCTATATGTTCCCTTTATTCTGGTTAAGAGTTGCTTCTGTATCTTGCTGCTCCCCTGTTAGCATAGATATTTATAATTGTCATATCCACTTGTTGGATACATCCTTTAAGAATAATATAGTGCTCCTTCTGTGTCTCTAACTATAGTCTGTAGTTTAAATCCGAATTTATCTGATATGAGAATTGCTACCTAGCTTTTCTTTGAGGTCCATTTATGTGTGAAAGATGGTACGCATGCATCCCTTACTTTCAGTCTGAATGTATCTTTGGGTTCAAAATGAGTCTCTTGTAGACAGCAAATGGATGGATCATTTCTTTTTATCCAATTGAACCCTTGGCGTACTAGGACCATTTAAGCCATTCACATTGAGATCTGAAATACTGATAGATATGATTTTAATGATGCCATGTTGCCAGTAAAGTTCCTTTGTTTCTATCGATTGTGACTTTCTGTTCTGTATCACTCTTGGGCCCTTTTACCTTTATAGAATTCCCTTAATATGTCCTGGGGCTGGTTTTGTGTTTGAATTGTTAATGACTGGCGCATTCTGGAAGGTATTTATTTCTCCATCAATTCTTGAATGACTAGCCTTGCTGGATAAAAGGATCCTTGGTGCATGTTTTTCTCTGAAAGAGTTTTTAAAAATGCCCCCCCAACTCTTTCTCTCATTCCAGGTTTTTGTAGACAGGTCTCTGTAATTCTGATACCTTGCCTTGGTACATGAGAAATTTCTTTGCCCCTGGCCACTTTCAATACTGTATCCTTGATCTAATATTTGTGAATTGCTATGACACTGTGTGTGGTGTAGGTTTGTCGGTGTTGAGCTTGGGAGGTCCTCTGCCTCTTGACACGAATGTTGCTTCCCTTGCTAGATTAGGAAGTTTTCAGCTACAATTTGTTCAAATATCTCTTCTAGACCTCTTTTTTTTCTCCACTGGGACGATGATCTGACATTGGAATGTTTCATTGAGTCAGTAATCTCGTAACCTACATTCGTAAGCATGGATTTTTAAGTCCAGCTTATTTTTGCTTTTTTCTTTCTACTAACCCTCCTCCATCCCGCTGATAGGTTCCTCTGCCTCATTCACCTACTGGCCATCAGAGCCCTAGTTTTGACTGCATTTTGGCTCATAGAATTTTTTAATTTCTGCCAGGATTTGCTCTCATTCCGCCCTTAGAGATTCTATATTCTCATTAACATTTTACGTTAATACTTTTTTCAAGTCTACACATCATCTTGACCATTGTTACTCTGAATTCCATTTCTGATAATTTGGTTATATCCATATCCATTAGTTCTGTGGCAGAGGCCACAGACTCATTGTCTTTTCTTTGCTGGGCGGGATTTCCTCCTTCTCGTCCTTCTGATGAGGAGAGGTTGCAGTGTTGTCCAGAGCCCAAATTATTGACCAGGACCCAGGCAGTGCGCCCTTGTTTTATAGGGATCTTAGGGATGTGGGCTTCTTGATTTTTCAGCCTGCCTTCTGGGGGAGGGGCCTGCTGCGCCGAGCTGCTCCAGGCAACCACATTTGGGTAGAGTTCCGTGTCCCCTGCGAGGGGATGGGGATGGGCACACTGTGAGCCGGTATTTCCAGGCTTTTGTTCTCTGGCAGCTTTCCCTGGTGGTTTGTTGTGCCTTCGAGAGTCAAGAGCAGTGGCCGAATCCAGCCTCTGTCACAGAACAGAGGGATCGCGACCGTCGTTCCACTGATGTTCTGGCCACTTTTAACTCTGTTTCTGTTGGTGCTGCTCAACCCTGCAGCGTCCCCGGGATGTTGCCTCCACCCGGCATCCAGCCCACCTCACTTCCAGGGCTGGCGCGCTCTCTGTCCTTTTGTGTTTCCCTAACGCCGCCAGCCGCCAGCCGCCTCACAGCGTGCTCCCAGAGCTTCCGGTCTCCAGTCTGGTTCCAGTCGGCGCACCGGGCCGCGTTTCAGTCTGATGAGCGCACGTTCCCTCACGGTCTCAGCCTGCTTTCTGCGGGTGCCGGTCCGAGAGTCCTCCCGCTCCCCGATCAGGTGGCTTACCGTCTCCGCGGCGCCCCGACGCGCGGCCCCTCCCCCTCCCGTTTATCTTCCGGTATCTGTGCGGCTTCCACGGCTCCCGCCTCATACCTCAATACTCAGCGCTGAGATGTTCATTTGTTAGAGATCCAGATGTGTCTTCCTGTGTCTCAGGCTGATTCCGTGATGTTTAGGCTGGTCTGTTACCCAGTGAGCTCAACTCAGGGGACCTGCTGAAAAAGGGGTCCCCTACTCCTCCGCCTCATAACTCCCATGCAGAGGAGAGTATTTTAAAAAGGCACATGGGCATGAACAAAAACTGGAAAATAAAGAAAATAAGATGAAGAGGACTGGAAGAAGGGGAGACGAAGACCAGGTAAGAAGCAGAATCCTTCAGAGATTTTACCTACTAGCAGGTCATGCTTTAAATTTTTGGCCAAGGAGGTTCCACATTATATTCCAAGGTACAAAGAAACAAACCAGCTTCTTCTGTCTTTTTGCCCACCAGAGAAAAGAATAATGACAGCTCTCTATTCTTAAGCACTTACTACTTTTGTCTCCAAGTCCTCATCTAAATGCGTTGCAATATAATCTCATTTAATCCACCACACAGACCCAGGAACTAGGTAGGTACTATTATTATCCTCTTTTATAGAGATGAACACTGATGCACAGACTCAGTAATCCTTGATCCAGGTCAAACAGCTATTGAAAGGCAGAATTAAGATTATTTTTCTAAGTTATTTTCTAAGTTTTTTGATCCATTAGCTCATACTTTCAGTTTGCCTCATTAAAATAAGTAATCTGATATTTATGGCCAGCTGGTTCTTAACAAAGGGGCAAAAGAAATTTATTTGGAAGAAATGATAGTCTTCAACAAATAGTGCTGATACAATTTGCGCTATGCACATGCAAAGAGATGATTTTAGACCACTATTATACTGTATCATATACAAAAGAGAATTAAGTCAGAATGGATCAGACCTAAAGTAAGAATCCAAACTCAAAACTTTACAAGAAAATCTTCGTGACTTTGGGTTAGGCATAGACTACTTATATGACATCAAAAAGCATGACCTACAAAAGAAATTGGTAAATCAAATTTAATAAAAATTAATGACTTATGTGCTTCAAAGGACATAGTTTGAAACTGAAAGATAAAGCTACAGGTCAGAAGAAAATATTTGCAAAAGAATATATCTGATAGGACTTGCATACAGAATATAAAAAGAACTCTTACTAGTCAATAGTAAGACAAAAAAAAACAACTTGATTAAAATTGGACAAAAAGATTTGAATAGACATTTTGTTGCAAAAGGAGATACAAATGAGTAATAAGCAGATGAAAAGGTGTTCTCACATCATTAGTAATTAGGGAAAAGCAAATTATCACCACAATGAAATTCTATTTCTCATCCATCTGAAATGACTTTCTTTTAAAAGAGCAATGACTATTATGTGTAAGACTATGGAGAAACTGATTCCTTTACACTCCTGTAAAGTAAATCCTATAGCCACTGTAGAAGTCAGTTTGTCAAGTTTCTTTAAAAAGGCAAACATATTCTTACTCTATGACATAGCAATTCCACAACCTAGATAACTATCCTAGGAAATGAAACTTATCTCCATAGAAAGACTTGCACATAAATGTTTATAGCACCATTATGCATATTAGCCAAGAAGTAGAAACAAACCAAACGTCTGTGAACAGCTGATATAGGAAAATGTGCTATATCATGTAATAGAATACTACTCAGACAGTAAAGTAATGAACAAATACTGATACATGTACAACAAGAATGGACCTCAAAGGAATAAGCCAGGTGAAAAAAGAAGCCATGTGCAAAAGCTATGTTATATGATTTTATTTAGGTAAAATGTCCACAAAGGTAAGTCTATAGAAAGAAAGCAGATTAGTGTTTGCCCAGGCAGGGTGGGATCAGCTGCACAAAGGATCTTTTCTGATGATCTTTGGATAACTTAAAATTTACCAAAAGATCGTTGAATTATACACTTAAAATAGGTGAATTTTGTGTTACATAAAATTTGTACACTAATAAAGCTGTTAAAATAAAAAGTTGGTCTCCAGGAATAGAGAGGTTATTTCTAGATGTCCCTATTTTACTAATGAATCTAGAGTAAAATGTATAAATTGAGCAGTTCCTGACTAAGAGCCAGGGGTCAATTTCAATGTGAAATTTTGAATTGCATTCTGTATCTATGTACTAAGAGTATTTCATTGACTAAGCCTTACTTTACTCAGGCTTCCAATGACACAATACCTGTCTTCCAAATAAATAATTATTAGCCAATCCAAAAAAAGCCAGTGACTTTACTCAGCATTTGCATCTTTCTACCAAATCTTTTCCAGTCTGTGCTATGTGGAGTCGAATTATCATGGAGTAGAGACCCTGGCTGGTTCTTGTGCTTGTCAAAGTCCCTTGTGCCTATACACATCTATTTTTTTTGAGTGAGAATTCATTTGTCCCTTTGTCTAAAACATTGTGTTAAATTAACTTACTGTTTTATATAGGACCTGCCACAGTATTCAAATACGCATTCTGCAAACTAATCTAATACAATTTAAAAAGATTTTCACAATTGAAAAGCAAAATCATCAAATCATCGAAGTTTGACATCTCTGTGAAACTGAAGCTTCACCTATATCCCTTGGATAAGAAGCGGTTGTATCATTTACCATTTTGAAAATAAATTTCGGATGTTCCAATTGTGAAAAGCTTTATAGACTAGCTGACATTATTCCAAGGATGTAGCATTTCTTTGAGTGGCTTTTAAAAATTAAAAAAAAATGACACACCACCTGAAACTAATATTTCACTGTATGTTAACTAACTGAAACTTAGAGAAAAACTTCAGGAAAAAAAACCATGCAACTATGCCTTTAAAAAAATTGACCTGTGATGTGTTTTTCTCTAGACCCTTATAATTTGTCTGAAAAGAATCATTTGACTTACACAAGTCTCCAAATTCTGCCTAAATAATGCCACAAGAAGCTGAGACTTTTGTTTTTAATTATAGAGGCCCTGACTACATTGTTTTAAACCTTGGAAACTATTTACATTTGGTGCCCAGCAGTTTAGGTCATCATATCCCCGTCTCCACCTGAACTATGTTATAGCAGCATGCAATCTCAGAGCTGGAAGGACCAGGGGAGATATAAACTCAGTACCCTCCCTTTACAGATGGAGGAACTAGGTGCCCAGGAGTGTCTGTAACTTGTTTCATCCAAAAACCACATAGCCAGTTGGTAGTTCCCTCCTCGTGCTTGTTTTGCTACACTGCTCTCTTAAAAGCATCACAGAATCTCAGAGCCTGAAAGAGAACTTTGAGACATGTCCTCTGATCTCTTGACTTCATGGATTGGCAGCTGACCAGATGTGGAAGATTTCTGCAAGGTGGTCCAGAGTTTCTCCACTTGGAGTAGCATTCCTTTAAGATGTGCTCGTGTTCTTAAGATTCCTAAATGTAGGGAACAATTCGAATGTTTCAGTTTATTTTCTGTATCTTGGCCTACTGTAGCGGCTAAAAAGAGCGAGTTTAGTGGAACTGTTTTTGGGCAATATAAATGACATTTAGAGAGGACCATCTTAATGGTAGAAGTGATTGGGCAACAAACACATTTTATTTTTATTAGGAATGTAATTTATAAATTAATTCACTTTAACATCTGTTTCAGGCTTATTTTTAGAAAGGTTTTTATTTACGGGGTGCTTTCACATTTATTACCTTATCACTTATCATCCTAATAGCATCATGAGGTTGGTATTGCTATTCTGATTTAATGGATAAAAATGTAGAGTGCTAGAAGCCATGGAGCTGATTGCCCAAGGTCATACTATTAACTAAACAGGGGAGGGATCAAAGCCTTGATTTTTCATTTAAGAACATACTATGTTTTCCCAATCCATCTTATAACCTTTTGGAATTTAATGGTGTTGTTGTCCTTTGGTTTTCTGTTTTCTATAAACAATCAGCTTTATCACAGACTGTATGTATAAAGTAGCTTGAGAAAATTCTAATAAAGCACAAGGGCTGCTGCTGTGACTATGTTTTTTTCTTTTTTAATTTTTAAGAGTTCTATTTTGTTGTGAGAAGAGTTTAAACTTTTCTTCTGAAATACAGAAACTTGCTAGAAGCATTCTTCAAAGAAGGTAAGATATTCATAAAGTTGAAATTGCAAAGCAAAGGAATTAGGAGTGATTATTCTTTCATATGTATTCACTTTTTATAAAAGATTTACCAAAGGAATTATAAATAATGACAAGTGTTCTTTGTGCATTTCAGGATAGGATTCGGTGACCAAAAATTCTAATCATTTGCAATCAGTTTTTCAAGAAGTTCACCTCTCTTGCTCTTTGCCTCGACCTAAATCTCATTTCTTAAAAATTTTTCACGTCACCTTTGAATGGGAAGATTGGCCTCATCCTCTGTTTTCAAAATGTATTGAAGTAATGGATTCAAAGGGATCATGGGAAGTACTTAATATTGAACCTGAACATAGAGCAACTGGAGTTAACCTAAAATTCTGAATGATGGAATGTTACCTACTCTGCTGTTGATGTTTCTCCTATTCTCATGTTTGCTGCCCAAAAAGCAAGTTCATGTGGCTTTCCAGGGTTAGTGAGGAGTAAGGGATGTCATTCCTGAAGGATGGAAGAGCAACAAGGAGCTTCAGGCTCCAGTTGCACAGCAATCTCCTTGATTTATTAATTTATTTTTAGTCTGACAATAAAAGTAATTTTATTACAATTATGTTTCTTGCCTAAGATGAAACAATACTAGATTTTTTAAAATCTTCAGAGGAAGATATGCTTTTTTTTTTTTTTTTTCTGGATAGTGGGGTAGGCATGGGGTGGGGGCTGGATATTTGTGAGTTGTTGAAAGAAAAGAGGTTGGTGGAGAACAGATGGCCTCCTCCCACCATACATATTCATGAGTGCATTTATTTCATTATGTCATCCCTGAGGAAACTCTACACTTCAGGTTTTATAAGTTTGTATGGCCATTAAATTGAGCAGTCAAACCCTCTGTCACAAACTGTGTTGCTGCAAAATTTTGAAGAAAAGTATGTGAAAGGCTTAGGCTTACACTTTTGTCTTGACTTTTCATCGCTGAAACACCTGTTATTTTGAGATCTAAGACAAGAATGTCATTGAGCATAATAAGTGTTAAGTGTTGATAGCTGAGCTGACATGTTTCATTAATCAGATGGTGGCGTGTTATGTTTAGAGTATCACACGCTTTTTATTGTTTGCTAATTTCATAAGAAACATGAGATTAAAACATGTCTGCATGTCTGTTGCCACATCTCCAAAGTTCATCAGGACTTCCTCATAGTAGATAGGAAATGGGTCATCTGATGGTTTGGAAAATGTTCATTATTGAATTCCCTGTGTGTCTGATAATTGGCGGGTACCTACCGTCAAATATTGCTTCATCAAACTCTTTTCCACTGGACCCAAGACACAGAGAGGATTGTAGAGCAGCATATTTTTCCCTCTTTACATTATGAACAAGCTCCTGGCTAGTGATTAATGGAGGCATCTCGATAGCCTTTGCTTTTAATGATTTATCACATTCTCAGTTTCAACTGCACATTCCCCTTTACCTCAAACGTGAATAAGAGCATTTCTTTGTCTTTTCTCATTGTTGCCTGGCCTTGAGAAACTGTTGATTTATGATGATTTGTTTACAGAGCTGTCAGGTTTATTGCTTGTACACTTCTCTATCAGCTGATATGATGTCGTCTGCTCCAAAATCTATGCACGAAATAGAATTTGTGAAAGTCTACTCACTTGGATGGAGCAGTTCATTCATTTTCTGAAAATCCTTAAAATGATAATCAGTGATGGATTTAACAACAATAACGAGTAACAATAACGTAATCTAACATTTATGAAGCAGTTACTATGGCAGGTGCTATACTAAGAATTTTACAGGAAACCTTATGAGCATTGATACTATTAGTCTTAGATTTTGCGGTTGAAGACACTTGATACTTAAAGAAGATTGGTATCTTTGTATATCATGTCAAGAAACATGAGAGTCTTTTAAACAAAGTGTTATCCCATTTAATTCTGTGATCTGTCATAGAACAGGAGACCCAAGAATTATGAGAAGCTAAAAGGTCCCATGGATCCCAGGCCTGAGTAGATTTTATAGCAAGAAAAGTCATGTCAAAATGAGTTATTGGGCATCAAAACCATAAAAGAAAGAAACTATTTTCAGAGATGAGAATAAAGTAGGAAACAGAGAAGTCAAGTGAAGGAGAGAGGAGAGCAAGAAAGTAGTTATCTGGGTCTCCGATAGTTTCATAGCTCTAACCAGCACTTCCCAGGAGCACCAGCTGTGATTCATTTAGAGGTATGATCTGTAGTCTAACAATAACACTTCCTTTGACTTTGGATGGCTTTGATAAGGTTTCTATTCCTTATAACCAGAAAGTCTGGACTTGTAAATAATGGATCTAAGATCTTGCTTTTTGGACCTCAACAATCAATGCTTTACTCTAAGTCATTCTCCGTTAGTGGTCTCCCACACTGGAAAAGAAAGGGGCCCAGTGAACATGACCATAGGGCAACATGTATTTTTAGAGTTATCAAATTGGGAAAACAAAACAAATATATAAAGGAGGAAGGGCGTAGACAATGACTTCTGGTAGCATGGCAATAAATCCAAGCAATAGATAATGCTAGTCTAAGACTACCTTTATTAAAACATATTTTGTTGTCTTTAAGAAGGTTATAAAAATGAAAATGCTTATTAAAAGTTATTATTATAATAAAAGTTTACAACAGGAATACATAAAGTAAAAACTGAAAGCCCTTTTCTTCTTCCCCACTCCACTCCTCAGGGACCACAGATGCATAGTTTAGAATGTGTCTTTCTAGGACTTTTCTATGGACAGACCAAATACGTTGCATAAGGATAGGGTTGTGTCTCAAGCACTTGCGACATCTCATACTTTCTTTTTTAAAAATTATTTTTTATTTATTTTAATTTTTTAATTTATTTTTTATCTTAATTTAATTTTAATTTTAATTTATTTCTTTAATTTTTTTAGAGGGAGGAGGAGCAAAGGGAGAGGGGAGAAAAAATCTTAAGCAGGTTCCATGCCCAGTGTGGAGCTTGAGGTGGGCTTGATCACACAGCCCTGAGATCTGACTCGATCCAAAGGCTAAAGTTACGGACTTAACCAACTGAGTCACCCAGGCGCATCCATTCATACTTCCTCTTCTTATTGATGTGTACATTATATCATGGACAATCTGACATAAGAATAGCAATACGTGACGAACGGGAAGGGGCTACTGATCATTTGCAAATATATTCTCCCATTCCATGGGCTGCCTCTTAGTTTTTTTGATTGTTTCCTTGGCTGTGCAGAAGCTTTTTATCTTGATGTAGTCCCACATGTTCATTTTATCTTTTGTTTCTCTTGCCATTGGAGATGTGTCAAGAAAAATGTTGGTGTGGCCAATGTCGTAGAGGTTGTTGCCTATGTTCTCCTCTAGGATTCTGATGGATTCCTGTCTCACATCGAGGTCTTTCATCCATTTGGAGTTTATCTTTGTGTATGGTATGAGAGAGTGGTCAAGTTTTATTCTTTTGCATGTAGCTGTCCAATTTTCCCAGCACCATTTATTGAAGAGACTGTCTTTTTTCCACTGGATGTTTTTTCCTGCTTTATCAAAGATTAGTTGCCCAAAGAGCTGAGGGTCCATTTCTGGGTTCTCTATTCTGTTCCCTTGGTCTATGTGTCTGTTTTTGTGCCAGTACCATGCTGTCTTTGTGATCACAGTTTTGTAGTACAGCTCGAAATCCGGCATTGTGATGCCCCCAGCTTTGTTTTTCCTTTTCAACAGTTCCTCGGTGATTCGGGGCCTTTTCCGGTTCCATACAAATTTAAGGACTATTTGTTCCAGTTCTATGAAAAATGTCCTCGGTATTTTGATCGAGATAGCATTGAAAATGTAGATTGCTCTGGGTAGCATGGACATTTTAACGATGTTAATTCTTCCGATCCATGAGCATGGAATATTTTTCCATCTTTTTATGTCTTCCTCAATATCTTTCAAGAGTGATTTATAGTTTCTAGAATATAGATCCTTACGTATCTAGAATATAAATCCTTTACGTATCTTAAGTTAATTCCAAGGTAACGTATGGTTTTTGGTGCTATTGTAAATGGGATGGATTCCCTAATTTCTCTTTCTTCAGTCTCATTATTCGTGTATAGAAATGCAACTGATTTCTGAGCATTGAATTTGTATCCCGCCACGTTACTGAATTGCTCTATAACTTCTAATAGTTTGGGAGTGGCTTCTTTTGGGTTTTCCATATAGAGTATAATGTCATCTGCAAAGAGAGACAGTTTGACTTCTTCTTTGCCGATTTGGATACCTTTGATCCCTT
>NW_024423786.1:13812823-13815337 GCF_017311325.1 Ursus maritimus
TCCTCGAGAGTGGGCATCCTTGTCGTTCCTGATCTTAAAGGAAAGGCTTCCAGCTTTTCCCCATTGAGAATAATAGCAGTAGGCTTTTCATAGATGGTTTTTATGAGCTTGAGAAATGAACCCCATTCCTACACTCTGAAGGGTTTTAATCCGAAAAAGATGCTGTATTTTGTCAAATGCTTTTTCTGCATCTCTTGAGAGAATCATATGATTTCTGAATTTTTGTTTCTGAATAAAATCTAAGACATTGATAGATTTGCGAATGTTGTACCACCCCTGCATCCCAGGGATGAATCCCACTTGGTCATGATGAATAATCCTTTTAATGTACAGTTGGATTCTATTTGCCAGGATCCTGTTGAGGATTTTGGCGTCCATATTCATTAGGGAAATCGGTCTGTGATTCTCCTTTTTGTTGGGGTCTTTGCCTGGTTTGAGGATCAAGGTAATATTGGCCTCATAGAATGAGTTTGGTACCTTTCCTTCCGTTTCTATTTTTTGAAATAGCTTTAGGAGAATAGGTATTATTTCTTCTTTGAATGTTTGGTAGAATTCCCCAGGAAAACCGTCTGGGCCTGGAGTTTTATTTTTTGGAAGATTGTTTATCACTGACTCAATTTCTTCATAATTAATTGGCTTGTTTAAAAAATCAATTTCTTCCTGTTTCAGTCTTGGTAGTTTATGGGTTTCCAAGTAGGCGTCCATCTCTTCCGATTGCTTAATTTATTGGCATACAGCTGTTGATAAAAGTTTCTAATAATCCTTCCAGTTTCATTGGTTTTGGTTGTGATCTCTCCTTTTTCATTCATAATTTTAGTAATTTGGGTCTTTTCTCTATTCTTTTGGATAAGTCTTGCCAGTGGTCTGTCAATTTTATTAATTCTCTCAAAGAACCACCTTCTAGTTCTGTTGATCTGCTGTACGTACTCCTGGTTTCTAATTCGTTGATTTCTGCTCTAATCTTGGTCAACTGCTTCCTCATGCGTGCATTAGGCCTGTCCCTCTGTTGCTGTTCCAGCTTCTTGAGGTGAGAATATAAAAACTGCATTTTAGATTTTTCTATTCTTTTGAGTGAGGCTTGGATGGCTATGTATTTCCCCCTTAGGACTGCCTTTGCAGTATCCCATAGGTTTTGGACTGATGTGTTTTCATTCTCGTAGGTCTCCATAAATTGTTTAATTTGATTTTTGATTTCCTGGTTTATCGAATCATTCCTGAGCAGGATGGTTCTTAGTCTCCAAGTGTTTGAGTTTCTTCCAAATTTTTCCATGTGGTTTAGTTCCACTTTCAAAGCTCATATTCCCTGAGAATATGCAGGGAACAATTTCAGTCTTTTGGTATCGGTTGAGACTTGTTTTGTGTCTCAGAACATGGTCTATTCTTGAGAATGTTCCATGGGCATTAGAATAGAATGAGTATTCTTTGGTTCTGGGGTGTAGTGTTCTATATATATCTATGAGGTCCAACTCATCGAGTATGGCATTCAAAGCCTTTGATTCTTTGCTTAGTTTTTGCAAGGGTGTTCTGTCTATTTCTGATAGTAGGGTGTTGAGGTCCCCTACTATTAATGTATTTTTATCTATATGTCTCTTTATTCTGGTTAAGAGTTGGCTTGTGTATCTTGCTGCTCCCCTGTTGGGGGCATAGATATTTATAATTGTCATATCCACTTGTTGGATACATCCTTTAAGAATAATATAGTGCCCTTCTGTGTCTCTAACTATAGTCTGTAGTTTAAAATCCAATTTATCTGATATGAGAATTGCTACCCCAGCTTTCTTTTGAGGTCCATTTGCGTGAAAGATGGTACGCCATCCCTTTACTTTCAGTCTGAATGTATCTTTGGGTTCAAAATGAGTCTCTTGTAGACAGCAAATGGATGGATCATTTCTTTTTATCCAATCTGCAACCCTTTGGCGTATTATGGGACCATTTAAGCCATTCACATTGAGACTGAATACTGAGAGATATGATTTTAATGATGCCATGTTGCCAGTAAAGTCTTTGTTTCTATCGATTGTGACTTTCTGTTCTGTATCACTCTTGGGCCCTTTTTACCTTTATAGAACCCCCTTAATATGTCCTGTAGGGCTGGTTTTGTGTTTACGAAATTGGTTAATGACTGGCGATTCTGGAAGGTATTTATTTCTCCATCAATTCTGAATGACAGCCTTGCTGGATAAAGGATCCTTGGCTGCATGTTTTTCTCTGAAAGAGTTTTAAAAATGCCCCCCCCCAACTCTTTCTCTCATTCCAGGTTTGTGTAGACAGGTCTCATGTAATTCTGATACCTTTGCCTTGGTACATGAGAAATTTCTTTGCCCTGGCCACTTTCAATACTGTATCCTTGGATCTAATATTTGTGAATTGCACTATGACATGATGTGGTGTAGGTTTGTCGTGGTTGAGCTTGGGAGGGGTCCTCTCTGCCTCTTGGACACGAATGTTTGTTTCCCTTGCTAGATTAGGGAAGTTTTCAGCTACAATTTGTTCAAATATCTCTTCTAGACCTCT
>NW_024423786.1:13815347-13816655 GCF_017311325.1 Ursus maritimus
TTCTGGGGGAGGGGCCTGCTGCGCCGATACTCAGGCAACCCTGTTTGGGTAGAGTCTCCGTGTCCCCTGCGAGGGGGGATGGGGATGGGCACACTGTGAGCCGGTATTTCCAGGCTTTTGTTCTCTGGCAGCTTTCCCTGGTGGTTTGCTGTGCCTCTTCTGAGAGTCAGAGCAGCAGTGGCCGAATCTCAGCCTCTGTCACAGAACAGAGGGATCGCGGACCGTTCTCCACTGATGTTCTGGCCACTTTAACTCTGTTTCTGTTGGTGCTGCTCAACCCTGCAGCGTCCCGGGGATGTGTGCCCCACACCCGGCATCCCAGCCCTCACTTCCAGGGCTGGCGCGTCTCTGTCCTTTGTGTTTCTAACGCCGCCAGCCGCCAGCCGCCCCCGCGTGCTCCCAGAGCTTCCGGTCTCAGTCTGGTTCCAGTGAGCGCACCGGAGCTCCGTTTCAGTCTGATGGCGCACGTTCCCCGGCTCACGGTCTCAGCCTGCTTTCTTGCGGGTGCCGGTCCGAGAGTCCTCCCGCTCCCCGGTGCAGGTGGCTACCGCTTCCCGGCGCCCGAACGCGGCGGCTCCCTCCCCCTCCCGTTTATCTTCCGGTATCTGTGCGCGGTTTCACGGCTCCCCGCTTCATACCTCAATACTCAGCGCTGGAGATGTTCATTTGTAGAGATCCAGATGTATCTTCCTGTGTCTCAGGCTGATTCCGTGGATGTTTAGGCTGGTCTGTTACCTATGCAGCTCAACTCAGGGGACCTGCTGAAAAAGGGGTCCCCTACTCCTCCGCCATCTTAACTCCCCAGTGGAGAGGAGAGTATTTTTAAAAGGCACATGGGCACTTGAACAAAACTGGAAAATAAAGAAAATAAGATAAGAGGACTGAAGAAGGGGAGACAAGAAGACCAGGTAAGAAGCAGAATCCCCTTCAGAGATTTTACCCATACTAGCAGGTCATGCTTTAAATTTTGGCCAGGAGGTTCCAATTTATATTCCAAGGTACAAAGAAACAAACCAGCTTCTTCTGTCTTTGCCCACCAGAGAAAAGAATAATGACAGCTCTCTATTCTTAAGCACTTACTACTTTGTTCCAGGTCCTCATGTAAGTGCGTTGCATATATAATCTCATTTAATCCACCACACAGACCCAGGAACTAGGTAGGTACTATTATTATCCTCTTTTATAGAGATGAACACTGATGCACAGATTCAGTAACTTGATCCAGGTCAAACAGCTATTGAAAGGCAGAATTAAGATTATTTTCTAAGTTATTTTCTAAGTTTTTTGGATCCACAGCTCATACTCTTC